>NC_136990.1:2782274-2834774 GCF_032717465.1 Coenobita brevimanus
GGGTAAGGATTAGGCGGTGTGTCCCTTGTGCCTACGCCTCACTCCAGCCTGGGTGAAGCTTGTTAGTGTGTCTGCATGTTGACCCCTTTAGGTTAGGATGCTAGATTAGGGAAAAGGAATATTATAAGCTATAAGCTATTTCTCTCTCTCTCTCTCTCTCTCTCTCTCTCTCTCTCTCTCTCATTGCAGGAAGGAAATAGAGAGAACAATACAAAGCCTTCTCTCTCTCTCTCTCTCTCTCTCTCTCTCTCTCTCTCTCTGTTACTGCAGGAAGGTCAGAGAGGACAATGCAAAATCTTCTCTCTCTCTCTCTCTCTTCTTCCTCCAAAAACAAATAAAAGATACGGAAGTGAACCAATCGCCACGTTTGTGTATAAATCCAACTCGATCTCTAGCATCTTTTCCCCCCCTACATAGGAGATTACTTAACACCTTTTTCTTAGTGATTTAGGTTCGTATTTCCGTCTTGGGAGCTCTTGTAACACTTTTTCTCTAGTGATTCATTCTGTTTACACCTTAATTTCTTTGTATCAGTGATGTAATTAATGTCGATTTTAATAAGGCATAATCAAAATACGGGTGGTTTGGCTATGTGGAGAGGATGGAGAGTGAGAGACTGACGAGGAGTGTGTATGTGAGTGAGGTGGAGAGAGGGAGAGGGAGGGGGAGGCCAAGGATGAGATGGAGGGATGGAGTGGAGAGGTGTATGAGAGAGGGGGGTGTGAGCTGGAAGCAGGGCAGTGAAATGGCGGGGGACAGGGCGACATGGAGGCGATTTGTTTGTGGCCACCCCTTACGGGATTAGGGCGTCTGGCGATAGAAAGATAGACGGAATATACGGGTACAAGAATAAGTAACTTAGGAAAATGTGCTGAGAGCTTCCCTGTGCCACAAAGAAAAGGTGCTTATCTATTTATATATTTATTTATCTATCTATCTATCTATTTACTTATATGGAGAATAAACAGCTTAGGAGCATGTATTAAGAGCCTTCCTATGCCACTGAGATACGGTATTTATTCAATTATTTATTTACTAGTTTATTTGTATGCAGAATAATTAGCTTAGGAAAAGATGCTAAGTGCCTATGATGTGACTTTTTGCTCATATTTGAAAAATAATATATATATTAATTTTTACTATGCGGAATAAATCAATCAGGAAAAAGAGTTAAGAGCTCTCCACAGCCTCTCTGAATTAGTACAGGGGGATACTGAGGTGTAATATGGAAAATAATTCACTTAGGAAAGGGTGTTAGGAAGTTACAATTCGACCTCCTCTCTCTCTCTCTCTCTCTCTCTGAATCTGTCTGTCTGTCTTTCTGTCTGTCTGTCTGCCTCTGTATGTCTGTCTGTCTGTCTGTCTGTCTCTCTAACCTCGTAGCACCCTTTCCTAACCTCGTGTCCTTCCCGCTGTTCCCCTCCACCCCCCTGTCTCTCTCTCTCTTACACACACACACACACACACACACACACACACACACACACACACACACACGCAATAACTCACACTACTCTACCTCTCCCCCTACCCCCCCCCCTCTCTCTCTCTCTCTCTCTCTCTCTCTTCTTCTTCTTCTTCTTCTTCTCTGTTTCGCTTTCTTTCCTTCCCTCTCTCCATTTTTTCCTCTTCCTTCACATCTTCCTCTTATTTTCATTACCACATCTTTTAGAATTCCTGTCCTCTTTTCCTCTCTTCCTCTTCCCTTGCTTTCACCCTCCTCCTCTTCCTCTTCCCTTCCTTTCACCCTCCTCCTCTTCCTCTTCCCTTGCCTTCGTCCTCCTCCTCTTCCTCTTCCCTTACTTTCACCCTCCTCCTCTTCCTCTTCTTTTACTCTCCTCCTCCTCCTCCTCCTCTTCCTCTTCCCTTATTTTCACCCTCCTCCTCTTTCTCCTCTTCTTTTTCCTATCTTTACTATCTTTAAATTACACACTCTCTTATCTCAAATCTTCTCCCTGTTTCCTACGTCACAACACACCATATAACAGAAAATGGAGGTTGGGATTGTTATTCTTGGAGGAAACTTATAATTAAACCTAAACTGTTTTTCTTTTTAATGCAAGGAGGACCATCCACTCACTTGATGTAGTGCTGCCTACCTCACCCTTCTCCTTGGTCATTCTTTTCCTGTCTGTCCTCCTCTCTTCCTGTTTCTCACTATCATCCACTCGCTTGTTGTAGTGCTGCCTACTTCTCCCTTCACCTTTATCATTCTTTTCTGTGTCTGTCCTCCTCTCCTCCTATTTCTCACCATCATCCACTCGCTTGATGTAGTGCTGCCTACTTCTTCCATTTTTACCATCCTTTTCCTATGTCTGTCCTCCTGTCTTCCTATTTATCACCATCATCCACCCACTTGATACATTGCTGCCTACTTCTTCCTCCACCTTTATCATTCTTTTCCTGTCTGTCCTCCTCTCTTCCTATTTTTCATCATCATCCACTCACTTGATGTAGTGCTGCCTACTTCTTCCCTCACAATTATCAATCTTTTTCTGTGTCTGTCCTTCTCTCTTCCTATTTCTCACCATTATCCACTCACTTGATGCAGTGCTGCCTACTTCTTCCTTCACTTTTATCATTCTTTTTCTGTGTCTACACTCCTCTTTTCCTATTTCTCCCATCTTTTCTGTCACTTTTTATTACTTTTCTGTCTTTTTCAGGTGGCTTTACATTGAGTGACAAACCTAATGGTTTCCTGTAAGACAGGAAACCATTTTTCAACGCTGGGTGGTAACCATATAACCAACCCATACGTGTTCTCTACGTGTCAACAAGTGGGTTGGTGGAGGGTTAGTGCCCCTGCTCATAAAACAACTAACTCAGAGACACACGACCACCCCTTACAGGATTATGGCGTCTGGCTATAGATAAACAGAAGAAGGAACCAAAGGTCAGGAGTTCGGAAGATTGTTCCCTTGAAGAAAAAATAAAAACAAGATAACAGAGAGTCAAATTCAAGATCCGTTCATTTCGAGATGCCTGGACACTGCGTTTAAAAGACTGGAGGTCACAGGCAGTAGGAAGTACAGACAGAGGAAGACAGTTCCAGAGTTGACCTGTTGCATAAATGAAGGACTGCGAGTAGGTTAATTCTTGCATTAGAGATAAGGGATGAGAGTTTGTTGCTAGACGGGAGCTACTCGCCTGTCGTAGTGGTGGAGGGATGCAAGCAGACAGTTCAGAGGAGCAGTGACCATTGAAGTAGCGATAGAAAAGAGATAAAGATGCAACAGTGCGGCGAAGAAACAGAGTGAAGACCTTGGAAGCAGAGATAGAAAATGAGGTAAAGATGCAACAGCGCGGTGAAGAGATAGAAAAGATAAAGATGACACAGTGCGGTGAAGAGACAGAAAAGAGATATGCAGCAGTGAGGCGAAGAGACAGAGGTTGAAAGCCCTCGTATTTTTAACACAAATTCTTTCATGAAATTACTATGTCTAATACGGTGAAGCAAATATGGCGAAACTTGTCTTAAATCAGAGTTATTTAATGCAGGTTTTGCTTTACTGATGGTCGGTTTATAAAAGATTTCCATAAGATTCTTTTGTTTGATGTGACGAAATTGCAGCTCTCTCTCTCTCTCTCTCTCTCTCTCTCTCTCTCTCTCTCTCTCTCACACACACACACACACACACACACACACACACACACACACACACACACACACACACACACAGGTAAACTACCTGATATTTGGAAGAAAGCAAACATTGTTCACTTATTCAAAAAAGGGAATACACAGAATCCACTCAGCTACCGACCAGTGTCACTAACCAGTGTTGAAAGTAAGGTACTAGAAAAGCTGTTATGAAAAGTTTGGGTGAACCATCTAGAAAAACACAATAACAGAAAGGCAGTTTGGTTTCAGAAAGGGAAAATCATTTGTTACTAATCTATTAAGGTACTATGACGGAGTTGCAGAAACATTACAGCAAAGAGAAGGATGGGTGGACAGTATCTATTTAGATTTCAAGAAAGCATTTGACAGAGTACCGCACCAAAGACTTTTATAGAAACTGTACCATCAAGGAGGAATCCGAGGCAAACTGTAGGCTATTGCTGAATGAAAGATATTCTCAGGAAAAGGGAAATGAGAACAGTACTAAGGGGACATTACATATCATGGAGGGAAGTGACTAGCGGAGTTCCACAGGGCTCAGTGCTGGCACCAACTATGTTTTTAGTGTATATAAATGGCATAGATGGTAACAGTGGAAATGAAAGCTATCTAAATGTTTGCCGATGATACAAAAATACAAAGGAGAATTACTAACATAGACTCTTGTAAAGGGCTACAAGAAGAATTAAGTAAAGTTCATGAATGGAGTAATAAATCGCAAATGGAATTCAATGTGGACAAGTGTCATGTAATCAAGTTTGGTAAAAGTGGAAAAAGACCTGATTGGGATTATAAATTAGGAAATAAAACCCTACACACATCAGAAAGAGAGAAGGACCTAGGTGTGATTATCAATAACAGACTATCTCCGGCTGACCACATCAGTGAGAAGGTACGGAACATGTATACATTGCTTGCTAATATGAGAACAGCATTCACACACATACATGTAGACATGCTAAGAAGGATAATAACATCATTCATTAGACCAACCCTGGAATATGCATCAGTAGTCTGGAGTCCTCATCTCAAAAAGCATATAGACAAGATTGAAAAAGTTCAAAGGGCCACTACAAGATGGATACCAAGCTTAAGGGATCTAAGCTACGAAGAAAGAGTAGAAAAACTGAATCTACCAACACTACAGGAGAGAAGGAAAAGAGGAGACATGATTATGCTATATAAATGCATATCAGGGAAGGAGAAAATAGACATAAATGATTACACAACCTATGGGGAAGCATTAGAAAGAGGACACTGCAAAAAACTGCATAAAAAGAGAGGTGATAAAGACGTAAGGAAATTTAGTTTCCCAAATAGGGCAATGATCAATGGAATGCACTACCGAATGAAATAGTGTGTGCCAAAACAATTCATAAATTTGAGGATATGTATGATAAAATGGTTTAATACACGGGACAGTACGAGCTTGACTCATTCCTGTAAAGATACAATTAGGTAAGAACTATTAGGTAAGAACACACACACACACACACACACACACACACACACACACACACACACACACACACACACACATTCTCTCTCTCTCTCTCTCTCTCTCTCTCTCTCTCACACACACACACACACACACACAGATTCTCTCTGTCTGTCTGTCTGTCTGTCTGTCTCTCTCTCTCTCTCTCTCTCTCTCACACACACACACACACACACACACACACACACACACACACAAGAATGTAAACAGGCTTTCCATGTTGTATATATAGCTCACTTCGTAAACAGTAATAAATTATATGACTGTAATTCCGTAACACCTTTTCCTGAGCGATTAATTCTGCGCACTACATTTCTGAGAGGTTGGGGAATGAGAGACTGAGTAGAAGTGAATGTAAGGTGGAGAGAGGAGGGGGAGACCAAGGATGAGATGGAAGGCTGGAGTTATGAGAAAGAAGAGTGTGAGTTGTAGGGAGGGCTGACAAATGGTAAATGACAGAGCAATGTGGAGGCGATTTATGTTGTGGGCACCCCTTACGGGAATATGGCAATAGCCAGGTGGACAGATAGACAGACAGACAGATAGATAGATAGATAAACATTTCAGTATCTTCGTGTATGTTATTGACAAACTGTTTAGATATGAAAAGTATAATAATTAGCAAGAAGTGAAATGCGTCAAACAAAATAAGTAGCTAAGGAGAAGGTGCTAACTAGTCTCCGATGCCACCAAGAATACTGCTCTTAATGGGTAATAAATACGGTCCTTAAAATGTAATAAATAGCCAACAAACTTACTCGTATAGAAGTGTCAGAACCTCATTCAGCTGCCAGGAGAGATAATATGCGTACACCCACCCTCTCTCACTCCACTACATACACTGACTTCCATTTTCCTTTCCTATTTCCTTATTCCTTGCTAGGCTTGACAGTTTAGCGGTAAGCATGTCACTTTAGCGTTTTTTCCATATAGGATTTAGAGGGAGTTACGATTACCATTAGTGCCAAATTTTGATGACTGCTATCTATTGTGTTCATTTATTGGGGATATAGGGTAAGAGCATTATTTCTAGCTAGGCTTGCCAATTAAGCAATAGGGATGTCACTTTGGCGTTTATTCATACAGGATTTAGAGGTGTTTACTATTATCTAGCGCCGAATTTCGATCACAGTCGATTTTGGTCATATTTTAGCGATATTCTAGTCATAAGAGCATAATTCTCAGCGATTTATGGAGCTTGAGTAAACAGCGACGTTTTAGCGCCTTCTGATTTGGCAGTTCTAGCGCTTTTTACATTTACTTACTACTAAGTTTCGATTAGATCTAGCGTGCTCTAGAGATTTTTATCCGTATTTTAAGAATATTTCAAAGATTTCCGCATTATCAAGCAAGTTTTCTAGTCCTGTATACCTTGCGACAATCTAGCACATTTTGATATGGCATCCTCTACACTTCTTCAGTTGCCAGACCTACTACTAATAGTTACTCCCCCGAAAGGTGTTTCAGTATTACCAACCACTCAACTCGTCAAAAAAAGATAAGAAATAAGCTACAGTCACTAAAACTCCGTAAATGTACTTTCCGAAACCAGTCAGTCGTTAAATTTACATGTATCTCTGCAAAACGCATCTTGCAACAGAATTGCTAGATTGGAAACTCGGTTCGTGTACTTCCGTAGTCAGGAAGGTCAACGAGTTCAGGGGCCACCCATAGAAACTGATTTGTGAGTGCAGGATATGCTTTATATGGTAAGACATCAGATTAAAGTGGCGGAAGTATAAAAGCAACAACAGTACGTACGTAGGAGGTAGCCCACTGATGTTCCACAGATTTACTATTAATTCCTGTCATTGCAAAGAACTGATTTTATAGAAAGGACATGCAATATATGCTTGATCTTTTAATGTCTCTTGTTAGCCCTACAGAAGAAATGATAGGCTACGTTACGAGACGAAAGTTATCCTAAAACATTTCTTGTCCTAAGTTGCCGTTTGGCAACGTTAGTGTGCGACGGAGTAATGGAGGGTGCAAAGCTTCCGCGTTCTTTATTCAGTACGGGGGGGGGGCAAACGGTGGTGTATGGTTAGCACATCCAGCTCACAACTGATTGGCCTCGAGTTCGGTTCTCGGACTGTTGAACAAAGCGCGTTTCATCCATGTCCCTCTTCACTCAACAGTACAAATGGAGATATGCACAATCAACAGTTTTAAGTGTCGTGTCCTAGTACGGGGAAAGACTGAGCTTTCGTAAAAATTAATACCTGGTCAACAGGTATTCTTCCTAGGTAATTTTTCTTGAGTCAAGAATGATGTTCACAGGATTACTTGCGATAATCTTCCTTATAACAGATTCAGTGTTGCAGAGAGATACGGGATGTCATTCTGCACTTTCCTGTCGCACTCCTGCAAAAGCAATTCTTAGAATACAACAAGGAAAGTTTAACCTACAGTATAGTACCAACCGACCTTTTTCTTGTTACTGAGAGTTGCCCCGATTTGTCTGGCCAAGCAGACCCGTCAGACACAGTAGCAACTGCTGCAGTGGAACCGACCCACAGGTACTGTATCGTGCAGGGATCCAGTGCCCTACCACGGTTGGATCAGGGTCCTTCCGATGGCTAGATGCAGCGAAATAGGGGGAGGTTTGGCTCTCAGTGGACAATTACTGCTGCTAGTTATTATCTGAGGCCAGATACCTTAATCCCAGAGGAGGTGGTCATAAGCACATCACTCCCATGTCACCTTCACCATCATTAACCTTACACCACCCTCATTCACATGCTTCCACTTTCTTCCTTCCCCTCCCCCTTACTCAAATACACTCTCCTAGCTAATATCTCACCGCAGTTCTCTCCACATGGCCATACAAAACTCATCTAGTCAGAAAAGTCTTTCCTAAAATAAATATATACATCAGAAGGCTGCAAGGACAAAACAGAAATGTTGCCAAATCGATGAATTTGGTTTAACTTACTGTTCCTGTCTGAATGAGATGAGTAGGGTCAAGGAACACAAAAAATACAAGTATCCAGTTTCCAGTGAACTGAAGATTGAAGCTATCCCCATCAGTCCACCATCCTCCACTCAAGAGATGAGGAGTCAAGGGATGTTTGTATGGTACAAGAGGGTATCTGAACTCTTACCACGAGAAGGCATCCCTTTCCTGCACCAGAGTTCCCAGTGAAAGGGATAGCCATCTATTACTCCCTTACCATTTGGTTTTCATTGTCCTTAGTTATAACCAACACGTGATACCACCACTGGCAGTTCTAGGCGAGTAAAATTGAGACTGAGGCATCCTGCATTTATTCAGGTTTCAACAACTTCATTTTAGTGTCACACATCTTACATTTCCAAGAAAGCAATATTAAGCACATGATTAAAGAAAGCAATCCTAAAAATATGACAAGCAGGTACAACAAGATGACCACAATCATAAGGGCAGGACATGTGTGATGATGAGGGAAAGGGGCTTACTTTTTTCTTTACCTATAGTGAGTTGGTTCTAACCAGACAAAAGTTTATAGCCTCTTTTCAGCTCAACTGATGGTCAACAATAATTAGACAGGAGGGTTCAGTGTGACTAGTAACCAAGAAGACTCATTCCTGCCTCATAATCAAGCCTCACCATATTTCATGCTACCATGGATTAGTATTCAAAGTTATGAGAGTTACAAAAGTGGCCCAGTTTCGTCGTATAAATGCAAATCCAACTACATTCTCAATTTTTAACCTTAACAGATATAAAAAACACAAACAACAATGAGTGCATTATTTACATTACTCAAGGCTCAAGCACCAGACTGCAACAAATCACATTTAAATTATGCACTATACTGTACTCCACTACTCTTCATTCTCAGTACAAATACCTCTCTCAAGAACAGATTGCAATGAACCAGCCTAATGCCAGTGATATGCTCATGGCTGAATTTGATAGCCAAGCAGTTCAATAGCTAAAAAAAAAAGAAAAAGAGCAAAACATGTGCACTTATTTATATACAGATTATCACTATCTATCTACCATTGCCAGATGCCTCAATCCCATTAGGGGTGGCCACAAACAAATCACCTCCATGTCACCCTGTCCAATGCCATTTCACTGCCCTGATCCTAGCTCACACCCTCCTCTCTCATATACAGATTAAAAGAATAAAATTAGGGGACACAGTTTACATACACAGCTTAAAAATTACAAAAACACACGCAAAGGAATAACCAATGTATTAAGGGGTTGTAATACAGTAGTAGATCCAATCACAGGTCATCTGATATGTGAACCCAGTAGACTGCAGGCTGAAGTTACCCTCATCCTGCAGTCCCACACCCTCCTTTTGGGGGCAAGGAAAGAGTTTAGGGACTTTCACAAAACCAGGGAGTTGATCCACCTGGTTATGTAAGTACCACCACATGAAGGCATCGCTCTCCAAATCCCATGTACTTAAAACAATGTAATAATGATACTAATACTATAATGATGGAATGCAGGTACTAAGACATGCAGTTTCATCTTCTTAATGCTACTATTATGGCAGAAATTTTCTCAACCTCATATGAACCTCAAACTAGCATACTTATATAAATTAGATCAACACCTTGCAAGTGATGGCGAGGTGTATACACACTCACCTCAGCTCATTAGCCCAACTCCAGTGGCATGTGAGCAAGACTGTCTGGAAGGTGGGAGGCGAGATACAGTGGAAGGAGAGAGCAAGCGAGGGAGGGGATTTGAAGACTGGCATAGGGATACCAAAAGAAGGTTGCAGCACACCTCAGAATTGGGCATACAAAAATGCTAGAAGGCCGTGTGTCGGTACTGATCTGAATATACAGTGCTGAAGAATGGAGAGGGATACAGTGCAATCAAATTATTATACAGGACAATACAGCAGCACATTATACAGGGCTTTCTCTACTGTAGTGTCCATAACCCTTCAGTATGGTGATACCTTTTCTGTGTTTCCCCTGACTGCCCAAAGAATATTTTCATCCCCTCAGTAACAACCTTGGTAATAAAGGGGATAAGAAAGCATATACAAACACCACCCTTTGGAATTATACCTTATGACACGCATTTCAGACCTATATACACTTGGAAACTGCATATATACATGTGTACAAGAGGATAAAACAGACAACAACAGTTAGCCCCAGGCCCCTATGCTCCTCTTTATATGGGGTAAAATAGGCCTGGATCTTGTTATTGTTGGTAAAATAGATACTGGGGTAAATATGGCATACTGTACACCTGCTGTGGCTGAAACTGTAATATAACTGTGAATATGGAAAACAACAGTATTATACAGTATGGTTGCATGTCACAGCATTTCAATCCTTCACCATAATCACATGCTTTTTACATTCTTGCTAACTCCAGACAATTATATTCAGTAGTGTATTAAACTCCACTCCTCTCACTTTAACTAAACCTAAAATTGCAACCAGTTCAACACAAATCATGAGCAGTAACAATGGACTAGCACACAGCAGTAGCCACAAAGAAGTGCTGCAGAAGTATTCAAGTAACACAGAGCCTTAGCCACTGAGCTACATCAAATAAGTTAAAGGACTGAAATCTGCCAGTTATCACTAAATTTTCCACAAAAATGAATAGTTACAATACAGTGATTACTGCCAAGTCCTGCCACACACTGCTTTCATAATGCTTACAACAACTTCATACATTAAATGTTTTTAAAAATCTGTCTTTACTTTAAACAATTAAAATCTGTTAACACATTCTCATGCCTTACCATATTGTTACTGCATACCATACTACAACAAAAATGATAACGTGGACCAGAGTGTCAGTATACTCCTTCCCTCCTTTCCCAAAGATCAAAATGGCCTTCCTTGGGGTCACCACTTGAAAATATAGGCTACAGTATATGTAATGCTCTGTACATAAAATCTTTAAACCTACTGAAAACCTTGCTTGAATCTACTTCAGTTAAGGCCTTAGTTATACTGTATTTCTATCTATCTATCTATCTATCTATAGCCCGACGCCCTAATCCCGCAAAGGGTGGCCGCAGACAAAATGCCTCCAAGTCACTCTGTCACCCACCATTTGACTACCCTCCCCCCAACTCACCCCCCCCTCCCTCATATACCTCTCAACTCCATCCCTCCACCTCATCCTCGGTCTACCCCTCCCTCTCCCTCCCTCCACCTCACCTACATACACCCTCTTAGTCAGTCTTTCATTCTCCATTCTCTCCACATGTCCAAACCACCTCAGTGTATTTCTCCTAATCTTCTCAACCACATCCACATCTACCCCACAACGTATTTGCTTTCATATTAACCATAAAACTAGGATAAAACTAAGGTACTGGTTCATATGTTCTAACCTGACATAAATTCTTAATCCCAATTCTTACTCAGTTGATGGCCAAGTGTAGTCAGTCTCATGAGAAACCTACGAAGCTCATTACAACTTCATAACTAAGACTCATCAAATTGCAGGCAACCACAACTTGGTGCTCATGTTGCATGTGGCAAGTTCAATCTACCCATCTAGTGCCAGACGTCTTAATCCCGTAAAGGGTGGCCACAAACAAATTGCCTCCATGTCGCCCTGTCCCTCGCCATCTCACTGTCCTGCTCCCAGCTAACAAACATTATTATTAGCAACCTGTTAACAAGTCTGCTGGAACACTGTGCATTCTACCTATATGCCTAACAAGACTGACCTTTTGTGAGAATGAGTACCCGCATTCATTACACTTAAATTTCTTCACTCCTGCATGAATCAAGACATGCTGGTTGAGGTTACTTCCGTGTGTGAACAATTTTCCACATGTATTGCACTTGAACTTCTTTATTCCTGAATGAATTAGTAAATGATTCTGCAGGTGTATTTTTTGAGCAAACTGTTTACCACACTTATTACATCTGAACCTCTTTACACCTGAGTGAGTTAATGAATGCAGTTTGAGATCATTTTTACGATGAAACAGCTTGCCACACTCTAAGCACTCAAAGTTTTTCACTTCTGAATGAATGATCGAGTGTCTCTTGAGGTCAATTTTACAAGCAAATTTCTTGTGACATACTAAGCACTCATACTTCTTCCCTTCAATGTGAATATTACTGTGATCCTTATACCGTTCCTTAGTGGCAAACAGTTTATGACACACTTTACATTCATACTTCTTCACCCCTAAATGAGTCGGTACATGCTTGTCGAGGTTGCACTTCTGAATAAACCGTTTTCCACATTCTGCACATTCATAATTCTTTGTGCCTGAGTGAACAAGAATATGTTTATTCAAATTATACCTTCTGTTAAACTCCCTTCCACAAATATGACAAACCAGGTTCTTCTTTTCGGCATGCATCCGTGAGTGTTGAATGAGGTGGCATTTACGTATAAGCTTACCACATTCGAAGCATTGAAAGGTTGCGGCTTTTGGTGTATTGAACTGATAAGCCTTCTTTAGATCCGCAGTACAAACTTCCTTGCTATTATCACATTTTATGCTATCCTCACCTTCTTTACTATCCTCGCCTTTGCTCTCCTCACCTTCCTTATCCTCACATTCATTACTATCCTCATACTGTTTGTCATCCTCACATTCTTTTTCCTCACACTGCTTGTCATCCTCACATTCTTTACTATCCTCACCTTTGCTCTCTTCACCTTCTTTGCTCTTCTCACATTCCGTATCCTCATCTTTCTTGCCATTCTTACGCTCCAACTTAGCTTTTCTTCCTCTAGCAGCTTTCACTGTTCTCCTTGTCTTTCTCATACTGACCAAATTACAGCACGTTTCCTCTAACCTGATAAAGATCCTAACCCCTTTCCAGCTGATGGCCAAGTGAGTCTGGAGGGGTGATTTGACTAGTAACCAAGGAGACTCATATCTACCTCACAACACAGGCTCATTGAATTTAATGTAATCACAAGTTAGTATTCAAGTTATGGAAATGGACCAGTTCTGTCAGGTGAATATACACGGACTATAGTTTCAGACGTATCTTGCTCCTGTCTTTCATTCAGTCCTTTCTTTTAACTTGATCCTCAGTAAGTGTACACTCCCTCTTGTTCTTATTTCACTTCAGGATCTGGAAAGCAAATTGCAATCATATGAGCATGATATTACTTTAAGGGATTTTATGAACACTCAAATGGTAAACCATAATCCATAACCCCTCGGCAAACAAAGCCAGGGCCAGTATACAATCTAATATCTCTAAGGGGAAACAAATGCCAAAGGGGGTGAAACTTCGGAGTGAGTTCACAGTGAGATAATGGAAAGGCAGTGGAAGGTAATAGTAGTAGTAGCTCATGTTGCAACCCCAGGCTTACCCAAATGTGAACCTTGTGGACTGAAGGCTTGTGCTGTCTCCCTGCTGCAGTCCACCATCTTCCTTTTGGGGGATAGGGAAGTAGCTGAGGGATGTTTGTAGAATGAGGTAGTTGAGATACCAAGTTATATTCAGGCTGTGGAGTTGCCTGATGTGGTTCCTCACATCCACATGAACGTGTCCCTCTCCTGCACCACCCCACTGTTTTTTTTTTTTTGTCCTCCTAACATGGGTGAAACTCAGCTGGGGTACAAGAAACTCAGCTGGGGTACAATTTAAGTGGCTGATCACTAAATGGGGCATGGCTAACTACAATCTGTAATGAGATAAAAACATTACACAAACAAGTACAAAAGTAGTAGATGTGGGCATTTTAGTGCCTTTCAGTTGATGCTCTTGGTGTGGTGTGGGAGAAGTGTATAGTGCGTTATGTGTGGTGGTGTTGGACCAGCCTGGCAACCCCTTTGGCTATGCCACTGGCTGTGTGGTATGGCTTCACTAAAGTCACAAGGGTATTCAGGAGTGAAGTGCATTATTCCACAAATTATTAGAGAAGTGGACACACTGCTAGAGATACTACCACATTTACAAACAAGACCAAGTATAAATTGTAATAACTCTAAATTCCAATTTTGATCAAAATCAGGGAAAGCTCCCACTCACAGATACTGAAAAAAATATATGATCTGGATTTTATTTCACTATATGGCACAGTTAATCATAAAACATTAAATTTATGGAAATATATGTACCTGCTGTATAGACTAGGACTGAAGAATGTTGCTTTCAAAGTTCGTATGTAAAGCTGACTGTTCTAAAACTGCCAAATCACACAGTCTTCAGAACACCATCACACACATGGGTTAGGTTTGGTCATGTGAGGATGGGTTAGGTTAGGCATGTTCGAATCATATTTGGTTCAGATAGGTTTTACAATGTGGTTTTCTTGATGACACTGGTTGATATCAAACCTAACTCTAATAGGGGGTGCGATGAAATACCTAATCAGCGGTCATTTACTGAATCAGAACTGATAAAAATTATAATATTTTCCAATTAAAAGTGCCGATTCTGTGCTGATTTGGAAAATGATTGCCGACTGGTATTTCATTGCACTGATAATGGGTGGCAATAGCTCTGAATATTAGCCTATTACTTTTTTAACTCTACATTATAATGGTTACAGTATTTTTATATGAATCCAGACAGCCTTAGAATATCATTGTAACTTCCACTAACTTTTCTGAAACACTGCAAACGGACACTAACTTAACTACCAGCTGAATCCACACATCAGCAATGTTAATAATGCCAAATAAACGAAAGAAATCTACGGTTTAATACCAGTTAAAAAAAATACAAAGATTTCATGACTACTATGGTAATTTATGGCCTGGACTATAATTTACAAAGATACTATAATGCCATACTCATTAGCAAGCACTCAAAACAGTGGATACTCACACAATTATAGGCTTAGCTAATAGATTACAGGCGATTCAACAGCAGACTGCGAGGTTAGACTGCCACTCCTTATGTATGGCCTAGATGGTAGGTGCTCCAGGTGATAATATAACCAAACGACCACAAGAGAACGAGCATCCATTTACCAACAACGGCAAGACGTATGCAAGCTACGAACCCGCCAACTTGGCCCTCTCACTGCAGGGTTGCCAGGCCAGGGAAAAGCAGTCAGTTCAGTTGCTGGGTGGATGCTGGCTTTGCAATGACCTCTCTTTTTCTTATTTTTATGGTTGTGCGTTTGTGCTTTTCTCTGGTTTCCCTAAATTCGCATCTTATATGCTTTTAATACGGTTTTGTCCATTTCTTTCCCAAATATTAGGTCTGCCAGCATCAAATCAACTGGCGTCCAAAACCGCCCGAAAAGTAGCCCTAAGCCGCCAAATACCCCACGGGATGATAATTCCGGTATTCCCATTTCTATTATATACTTGTCTTATGCTTACAGATGCTCACATGTGTGTGTGTGTGTGTGTGTGTGTGTGTGTGTGATTTTAGATAGTGTTTTCAGGCTTTGGGGGAACCAACCGTGGCACATAGGCCTACTCGCGCTTATATCATAATCTTGCAGACTATCTAACTGAAACTTATATTCTCGTTGTCTTCAAGCTTTTCCCATATCTTCCTTGCCAATTTCCATTCTCAAATCCACCCTCCTCAGGGGTGTAACTGATTTTCAAAACCTAATCGTGGGGCGGCCCAATGTGAACAGTTTATGGTAATCCATGGGTACTTACCCAGAAATTTGGGGTGGCCAGACATATCATATTCCCCTCCTACCGCCACTGATATACTCTTCCCCCCCAGCCCCCAAGCCCTTCTGTCTATCCACGGTTATCAAAGTTTCGAGTGAAGCAATTAAGCTCCAATCCACTCCTAAGGGACCACCAGACCGAAACGACGCATTCTTCTCTCACTAAGGGAAAAAAAAATAACCGGACCATTTGAGCAAATACTTCATATTGCATGAAATATTCCAAATGACGTCCCCAAACCACCCCAAGGTGCAGCCAGGCGAAATCTGACACCTCTTCAAAAGTAGCCCAATAGGGCGTTACAATGGTAGAAGTGGCATTCTCACCTCTGAGCTCTTAATTGATTGGAACTTGAACTATTAACAAAACTCAGTACGTAATGATAAAAGTAATGGATCACTGACGCATTATAAATGCATAATGCATTGTTATTCGTAAACATGTCTACAATCTATTTCTGGATTGTTGCGCTGAGAGTTCTTCCACAGTTCTTCCATTATTATTATGCCTTCTTGTTTTTTTAGCAAACATAAAGTAATTGTCACTCTTTACAGTTACTAATGTAATAAAACATGCCAACATCATAACTGTAAACAAGGAAGCTCATGCACCATTTTTATTTTATTTAATAAATTGATAGTTAAGGGTATGGCGGGGAAAAAGCTGGACGGGGAAATGTTTGTTTATTTTGACGGAAGGCGTCCTGTGAACGAGTTAAAAGTCCGTCAAAGTGCCCTTTAATTTAACATAAACAAAAGGAGTTAAAGGGATTCGAACCTTTCACGAAGCATAACCTAATGTTTAGTCCAGGTATCAGTGAGACCGTGTTGTTTTCAGCCCTGGCTCATATGAAATGTAAACTCAGTGGACTTCAGGCATAAGCTGTCTTTCTGCAGTTCACCATCTTCCTTCTGGGGGATAAGTTTGTTGAGGAACATTTGTTTAACTGAGAAGTGGAGTCGTTTGGTTATATGGTGTCGCCTTATGAAGGTGTATCTCTCCTGCATCATAATATTGGATGGATTGCCTGAGGCTGTGTCTAATCACTATTAATTTAAAAAAAAAAATAAAATCAGAATATTAAATATATAATAGGTAAACTGGGTGTCACGATGTTGTAAGGATTTGGTGTTCAGAAAATCAGGATATCCCAAATGTGTTTTAATGGAGCACAGAACATGGGTTACATAAATTAGCCAGATTTCAGTGTTGTGCTACCCTTAGGTGACTCCACACAGAATGACAAGTTAAATGGCTCTGTATAACCTTGGAACCATTTATTAGGATGGGCTGTATCCTTAGAATGAATGAATAGATGCCTGGTGGCCTAGTGGAATAAGACACTCTTGTATGATGTGGCCCTGAATTATGTTCTCCTAATGCCACTCAGGGGATCAAGCAGCTGGTCATTCATGCTTTATATGTCAATCCCCAAGCCCCTTTGCCCCTGATAAGCAATAAATGTGTACTGTTGTGTGTAGAGACCACTTATATGTCTTTTGTATAGACCACTGATTCTACACACACATCCATACCTTCCCCTTAGCTCTCACCCTCACCCTTAACACATTGCCTCACTCACACTCTCACTCTCGCCCCAATTCACACCTTCACCTCAACTATATGTATGTTAAAGAAACCACTGACTACACCCATGTCCATACTCACCCTCATACCTACACTCTCCCTTATCTTCATCCACATCTTCACCCCAATTTTATGTCTGTTTTCCATGAATGGGTATTAATATTCAGTGGTCATATATTTAGGCTGTTATGTTTTTCAGGTGGAGGGTGAGGGAACTGCAAGATGATACCCAGTATATAAGGCAGTGAATGTTCCTTCACCAGAAGCAGTTTTAGGACTCGGACTACCCCTCCATACTGCTTAAGGGAGGCAAGGAGAGAGTGGAACAATACATTCAAGAAAGAATTGGAAGAGGAGTGGCTGAGAGAGTAAGGGAGGTGTGTGTGGATTAAGATAGCCTGGAGGGAGCGAGGCATCGGAGATGATGATGATGGTGGGATTTGTTAACTCAGCACACCCCCTCCATTCTGTTTAAGGTGACAGAAATCTGCTTACTCTGCCTACCCCTCCATACTGTTAACCTGGGATGCATGCATCCCCTGGGGATGTGAAATGTCATTTCTGGGGGTGTGAAGCATGCTGACTGGTTTAGTTGGTTGTTAAGTTAGAATTTTTAGCCATTGAGTGAACCCCATGGTTGTCTGTAATTTTTATATTTGCTTAAACTACTGTGTCACAGTCATGTCATCATGCCATCTTAGCTGCAATGGGAATATGATAAATGCAAAATATCTGACTCATTTCTGACAAAGAGTGTGAGAAGATAATCTGAAAACTGATGAGGTGCAGGGACTGAAAAAGGTGAAGTTCCACTGGGTTAAGGAGAAGGGACTGTTGTGGACTGCCTTGCCCTTCATACTGCTTAAAAGGAAGCAGATTGGATTCATGAGTGTTGGGACATTCACAGAGACATTGAGAGAGCATATGTTTCAGGTTTACAGATGAAGTTAGCCCACATGAGGAATGAAACTGAAGCAGAAACACAGAATTTTTGGTTACTAAAGCCTTCCAGTACAAGAGTTTTAATAAGCTGATTAAAATTGTCTGGTTAGCAATAAGAACAAAGTAAAAGGGACAGCACTTAAATTTCAGAGGTTATGGAAGGGGCGGTTGAGAAAGTGTGTGAGGAAAATGGGGAAGGGAATGCCGGAAAGAATGATAAGTCACTAACACTCACACTTGCAACAGAGCTTAAGAAAATTCAGACTGCAAAAAAAGAAGGAAACATAGAGAAGAATGATAAATTATGTGAAGAAAGTGGAGAAGGGAACACAGGAAAGAATGAGAAGTCAGATACAGTCACATGTACAACAGAGCATAAGAGGGTTCAGTGTGCAGAGTGTGGAAAATTCTTCGCCCGAAAAGGCAACCTGAATCGGCACCTACTTCTTCATTCGGGAGTAAAGAGATTCAAATGTGAGGAATGTGGTAAACAGTTTACATATAAGGGTGACTTGAAACGACACTCATCAGTCCATTCAGAAGTGAAGAAATTTAAGTGTGAACAATGTGGAAAGATGTTCAAAAATCGAGGTGAGATAGCCAAGCATGTTGTCATTCACTCTGGTAAAAAGTATGAGTGTTTAGAATGTGGTAAGCTGTTTGCTCAGAAATACTATCTTACCCACCATACACGACTTCACTTGGGAGAGAAAAAGTATAAGTGCGACGTGTGTGATAAGATGTTTGTGAGTAAGAGCAACCTGACCCAACATAAGTACGTCCATTCAGGAAGGAGGACAGTTAAATGTGAAATATGTGGAAAGCTATTTGCTCAGAAGTCCCACCTCATGCAGCACTCGGTAATGCATACAGGGGTGAAGAACTTTAAATGTGATGAATGTGGTAAATTCTTTGCTCATAAATGCCACTTTAACAAGCACTTATTAATTCACTTAGGAATAAAGAAATTTAAGTGTGATGAATGTGGAAAAGCATTTAGAACAAGAGGGGAGATAAAGCAACATGTTTTAATTCACTCAGGAGTAAGGAACTTTAAATGCTTAGAGTGTGGTAAATATTTTGTTCAGAAAACCCATCTCACAAATCACTTGAAAACTCATGCAAGAAAAAAGAAGTTAAAGTATGATGTAAAAAAGAAATCACTCCCACAGAAGACCAAGGATGAAGTCGACGGATGGGGTGGAGAGGAATATGAATAAAGGTGGTGTAAGCTGAAGGAAGGGCACCCTGATGGCAGAGGATAGGGTGACATGGAGGCAAATTGTACACCCCCACCCCCTTGTCCATGATCAAAGCTTCTGAGTATGGATGGATAGATAGATAGAGATATAGATAGATAGATACACAACAAATATTAACCCCTCCTGCTCAGAGACATCATATTTAAGGTGGATAAAATCATCTGATATCAGCAAGAATGAAATGTTAATGATGTGTTGGATGTATGGTAACAGCTCTTGGTTTTTCTTCTGAGGACATATAAGTGATGTAGGATGCTTCTTAACACCTCTTCCTTTGTGATTTATTTTGCATATTACACCTGAACACTTCCTTGTGGGGTATTTATGATTATTTTGACAATTTGCATCAGTAAGATAAAAGATATTGAGGTAATGTACAGAGGAAATTGCTATGGAAATGGCGTTGGAGAATATCCAAAGCCTCTTAGAGTACATATTAAATCCAACAGTCCAAGGATCTTACCCAGGCCTGAATAAACCTGGCTGTATGCAGAATAAAATTAAATCTTGCATAGACTGGAGAGCATATGGTATGAAACAGGCTTCAGTTCTTGTTATCCATTTATGATCATACTTGAATAATAGATACAGGCAGCTTTCATTATAAGTTAGAGATGAGTACTAAATATCACAATCCACTAAACCTCAAACTTTAGTGGTACTGATCTGCTAGTTTCACAAAAGAACAGTGGTTGAGATTTGGTCTGGAGGATCTGTGTGCTGATGTGCCATGGTTTGAGTTCAGCAGGTGGCCAGAGGTTTTTCCACATTTAATATGCTGCTCAGGATGGAGTGGGGTTTTCTGTGACATGTGGTAGCTGGTCTGAAGAGGACACCATCACATGTTAGCACTGATATATATAGCTAACTGGGTTCTCTGCCCAGTTATACAATTGTCCCTCAGTATCCCTATCCCCCAGAATGTCCCTCAGTTCCCTATCCCCCAGAATGTCCCTCAGTTCCCTATCCCCCAGAATGTCCCTCAGTTCACTATCCCCCACAAGGAGGTTGGTGGGCTGCTTAAGATGGACAGTCTCAATCTGCAGTCCACCAAGACATATTTAGCCGAACCTGGGGCTACTACTACTACTTACTACTGATAGCTTAACCTCAGACCTTTCTTTGTCCCAGGCCCTCTAGAAACCTCCAAAAGAGTCATAGGGGACTGACTGTTACTTTTACCCTTATATAACTAAGTACCGTATCTGTTTCCAGCACACTGTATATGAGCTAATTTACTTGGTACTCATTTTATATTTATTTATTTATTTATATATTTACATGAAGAAAATTGTAATGCTTTTTCACCTGATATCCATTTTGTAGAATTTGTTTGCTTTTATAAATACATGAGAAAGTTTTTTATGTTTTTTAAAAGCCTTTTCAGAATCAGGAATGGACTTCTAGGGAATGAGTGTGGATAAATTTAAGCAATGATTATTCAAGTGGAAGATGCAGAAAGCTTATGAGTATGTGCTGTGTATCGCAAGGTTGCTGGGTGATATACGAATAGTGTGACTGCTAGAGACTGAGCAATGTAGAGAGCTGTTTTTAGGAAACAAAGGCTGATGCCATGTCGGAACCTATATAAATGAATGAATGAATGAATGTCCAAGAAGTGTAGTAGTGTCAGAAATTGCAGAGGAAGCTAAGAAGAAAGCAGAGGGATAAGGTAAGGAAGTGTGTGAGAAAGGGAAGTATAGATGAGGATGAAACAAGGAACTGGCAAGGGATCAAAGTGGGTAGATGAACAATCTTTGGAAAGGCAGAAAACAAGGGCTTGCCATCTCTTTTATAACAGACCAGAATTCCGAAGGCCTGCATGATGTGAAGCTAATTCCACTGATGAGGTTCCAGCCAATTCTCCCACTTTTCTACTTCCTCTTTATTTATAAAACTACCTCATTCCATCTTTAGGTGGGTGGAAGGATTGGCAAACTAATGATGATGATGATGATGATGATGAACATAATGATAATGATGATGATGATATTTATTCAACATTAAACACAGTCAACGTATCCTGAATTTATTAACCCACTATACATTACACTAAGCACTTGAGTATCAGTACACTTATTCTGGCACCAAATTTGCTGTTCTATGTATGAAAATTTACAGCACAAAAAGAAGAAAAATTACTGGCATGCACCTTTACATGCATAAATAAATTTGAGTATTAGCATAATGAGTAAATTTTGGTATGCCTTTACACTGTGGCACCACTATAACAAGCTGCCTGGTTAAACAAATGTCCTTGAATTCCCTCAACCCATAAACAGAGGATGGTGGACTGTATAAGGGTAACTCAACAAGCTGCCTGGTTAAACACACACCCCTGAAGTCCCTCCCTATCCCTCAGAAGGATGATGGTGGACTGCAAGGGCAACTTCAGCCTGCAGTCCACAAGGTTCACATTCAGAGAAGCTGAGGTCTCAACAACTAAAAGAATAACATGCAATGTTCACAAAGCCTTGGCAATATATATCCGGATGCAAAAACAAAAATAAATACTTTGTAAGTACAGCATGATCTGCCAAACTTAATTTACAACCTCATATAACTTGGAAATGGGTTAGGAAAAAAAAAAATGTCGCAAGACAGAGGAAAAATACAGGTTATTAGTTTGGGAAAATTCAATCCTGTCTTGTAACATCTCCTGGATTTACTGACACATTGTTTATTAACCAAATGACTCCATAGATGTCTTTTTCATTTCATTTTTACCATCTTCTAATGACCTTTAAAAGCTCTGAACAGACTTTCAAATTCAGGGGGTTAGAGATACAGTAGCACTTATAAACCCTTTCATTACAAGATTCCAAAGTCAAAAAGAAACCTTTCCTGTTTGATTGTAAGCAAGATTAAAAAGGGTGGTGCCTGGATTCAAAAAGTCAATTACATTCCCTAAATCAGTATCTGTCTGCCTAGATATCATTATCACACGGGACAGGTACAGGATGACGGGTTTCAATATGTCGGGCCATATGATTATTCCGCACAAATAATTTACCACACACAGGACACTGAAATTTTAATCCAGAGTGTATTCTTAAATGTTGGGTGAGGTGACTTTTTTGGGAATATACTTTACCACATTCCTCGCACATGAATTTTTTGGCTCCTGAATGATAAAGTGAATGCTTGGTGAGATGGTCTTCCTTAGCAAACAACCGATCACATTCATTACACTTGTATTTCTTCACCTTCGTGTGAATGCGTGAGTGCTTTGCAAGGTACGCTTTCTGAACAAATAACTTACCACAGTCCTCACACTTAAAATTTTTCACATTCGAATGAAATGGTAGGTGACGCGTGAGGTCGCCTTTACGGGCAAAGAACGTGCCACATTCTTCACACTTAAAGTTCTTTACCCCTGTATGAACAACCATGTGCTGAGTGAGCTGGCCCTTATGAGCAAAGAGCTTTCCACATTCCACACACTTGTGATCTTTGATTCCCGTGTGAACAACAAAGTGTCTAATTATATCTTTTCTGGTGGTGAACTGTTTCCCACATTCATCACACTTAAACTTCTTCACTCCTAGATGAGCATTTAAGTGCCGCGTGAGGTTGCTTTTATCTGCAAACAATTTACCACACTGATCACAACTGTACTGTTTAACTCCTGAGTGAAGTATTAAATGCTGTGTGAGATGCCGTTTGAGAGTAAAATTCTTCCCACAATCATCACACTTGAACCTTTTGACTCCAGAGTGAACGATTTTAGAGTGTTGTACGACATCACCTTTACGAGCAAATGTTCTACCACATTCATTACACTTAAAGTTCTTTTCTCCCGTATGGATTACTATGTGCTTGGCCAGGTGACTTTTCTCGGCAAATGGCCTATCGCACTCTAGACATTTGAACTTCTTAACTCTACCAGGAAAGGTGATGACTGGTATGTGTGGGATATCAAGCTCATTTTCAAAATCATCACCACCACTATCACCATTCTCATAACATTCTTCCACACTCTCCTCACATTCTGGCTTCTCAACCAACTCTTCCTTAACTTCCATCATATTACTTTACAGACTCTACATGTGACTGTGAATGTACTGCTTTCTTTTTTCTTTCATGGCCAAGTACTTATCTCCTACTTATACCATACAGTATCATAATTAAGTTAATGGCTTCACTAATTGACATCAGGACTAGCATCCAGTTGTAATGTGAATAGGGGCAATACCTTAGCTCATCACCAAGAGTGGACTTCATGGTGCAAAAACTATCATCATCATCATTATCATCATCATTATTCTGCTGCTGCTTTGCTCCTACAGCCTGGACTCACTTGTGACCTGGAACAAAAATTGGCATCAGACACCCTACTGTCACTTCCATTTGCAAAGAGCACCTAAGTCTGCCTAGCCAGATCCTAAGTACATAGCTAATAAATCTGTTTCTACATCAGTAATAAGTTGTTGCCCAAATCACGCTCACCTGTTGAGCACTGGTAAGCAACTACTGTACTTCTGTGGGTCCGTCCTACAGATACAGTACAGCACATACACTGTGTAGAGATCCAGCACCGCCTATGGTACCGCAGCTAAACAGTGCTTCACCAGGGTTTTCCCAACACTGAGGTGCTGTGGGAGGGACCCTGATCCAACCCTGGACTGTCCACTTTAATTTGATCTAAAACTGCCATCTCTCCATCCTGAACACTGAGCTGTAACAAAAAATTAACACTGGAATACGGTGATGGTCACAAAAATGTCTTACTGTATGGGATGAATGCAGAGCTCCAGTGCTGTACAGGTATTATTCTACAACTGAACTACTGGAAATAAGTGATAAACAGGTCAAAAGTTTATACCAAATTAAGGTGGACAAACTATATGTGATTAAACCCCTGAACCTGGAGGAAAAAAGTTACTGATGTGAGACATTGGATGTGGGGGATACAAATATGAATGGAGACCTGTGACTGATCTGTGCAGAAGAAAAGGTTATTATTCACTTTAAATCAGTTAGCATTTAAGGATTATACATAATGGGAGGAAGAGGTGCTGAAGGACTGGACAGACACACAGAAAGGCACAGGCAGACAGACAGAGACACAGATGGAGAGACAGAGACATAGATAACTCAGAATAATAACCAATTTTACAATGCTCTGACATATTTATCAGTCAACATTAATATGACAGGGAAATGGGGAAAAGGAATCTGACGAATGAGGATATAAAGGAGCGTTGTGGTGTGGATGTGGATGTGATAGGAAGCGTTATGAGGAACACACTGAGGTGGTTTGGCCATGTGGAGAGGATGGAGGGTGAAAGACTGATGAAGAGAGTGTATGTGAGTGAGGTGGAGGGGGTAAGAGGGAGGGGGAGGCCGAGGATGAGATGGAGGGATGGGGTGGAGAGGTATATGAGAGAGGGGGGTGTGAGTTGGGAGCAGGGCAGTGAAATGGTGGGGGACAGGGAGACTTGGAGGCGATTTGTTTGTGGCCACCCCAAACGGGATTGAGGCGTCTGGCAATAGATAGATAGATAGTTACTTACTAAACTGCAGTATCCACCAGTCAGATAACACTGCCCAGCAAGAGTAAATAAATGTAGAGTGACATAATCCTGGAACCTCCACTCTTTCTGAAGCAGCCACACTGTCTGCATTTATCAGTGATGCAAAAACGTCTTCCCTCTGCTGCTCATGTTGCTGAAGAGAAACCAGTAATTAACAGCTGGTCCTTGTTTTGTCAGTGTTGTTAAAAAATATAAAATGATATAAAGGTATCTAAATAAAAGGTAATGGTAAAGTACCGTATGTAAAAAGGGCCTTGTGGGTGGATGGAGAATGAGAGACTGACTAGAGTGTATGCCTGTCTGGTGGAGGTGGGGCATGGGAAGGGGAGGCCGAGGATGAGAAGCAGGGATGGGATGTAGAGATATATGAGAGAGAGGAGTGTGAGTTAGAGGAAGGGCAAGTAGGCCTAACTGATAGAAGACTAGGTGACATGGAGGTGATCACACTCTGCTTGTCAGCCTCTCACTCAATCCTTTCCACATGACCAAACACTTCTGTCGTCAATAAAATAGAGACACAGGCATGTTATATTACAAGTTACCCATAATCCAAGCATCTAGAGTTGCCTATTGGTCTAGAGCTGATGAAATTTAAGGACCCACTAACTTACATTCTCTAGAATATTGAGACTAGATCAGGGAAAGGCTAAAGAGGCACGTCTTTATTTGGTGACACTAATATGAATATCCTCTGCCTGATTATACAAATGTCCCTAAAATCCCTTCTTATCCCCCAAAAGGAAGTTGGTGGACTGACAAAGAGAAAAATCAGCAGGCATTCATCAGATTCAACTTTCATATGAACATTGGTGCTGGGGCTACATCTACTAGTACTTGATCAGGTCAGTCTAGATTAGGTTTGGCTAAATTAAGTTTGGTTTAGCTCGATGAATTAGGCTTTAAGGTTAGGACACTGTAAGATACTGTATTGTCAAGGAAGCTAGTGCCATGTCAAGTGTTTACTTTCGACGAAAATCAATATTAAAACCGAATTAGTCACAGTGAGAAAAACTACTGTATATTCACTGGCTTTGTGAAAATAACCACTGATCAACTTACAAAAAAATTACCCATAAAGGCTCGTCCACAATCTATAATGGTCTAAAACTGAAATAGCTAACACCCATAAGAGCTGACTAAACAAGTAAATATCTCACCTAATACATTGATACTGCTAAAAATGGCTGACACTTAAGGTCATGCCCTAAAACTTATGATCTGAAGTTGAAGTAATACCCAGAAAATCAAAATCCCACCTAATAAATTAATATTGATGAGTAGATGCCGCAATATTTACATTCTTCATCCAATTCGTCACAGCCACATCTCGGAAAATTAGACCAAAAGTGAAAAGGTTAATTAGTGAAACCATACTAAATTTCTTTTTAGGGGATGTAAAAGAGGTAGGCGTAATTTGGAAAGAGAATTCACATGATGTGTAAGAATAATGTCCATGGTACTGTGAGGGAACGACTCGGCCCATATTCTCTAACACCTCTTTTATTTCCGTATATCGAGCTTTACTATTCCCTTGTATATTATCTGTGTAATCTATATGAGTATTGTAATGATACAAATAGCATGAAAGTGTATGCTAAGGTTTAATATTCAAGATAAATCGTTAAGAAAAAGGTGCGGCAGACGCGCTAGTTAGCACCTCTTCCTAACATAAGAGGTTTTGTTTTAGTGTTTTGCTGAATGTGGAATCTCCCTTCTTTTTGGAGTCCCTACCCTTTTGTAGTTCTCTCCTTTCTGATCTCCTACCTTGTTTGGATTCCCCCTCCTCCCTTTTGGAATCTTCAGTTTCTTTTTGAAGTCCCCCACCTATTTTTTTTTTTTTTTTTTAAGGCTCCCTACCTTCTTTTTAGGATCTGCTACCTTGTTTTCGGAGTTGCTCACCTTTTTGGAGTCCCCCACCTTCTTTTCTGGAGGCCTCTACCTTCTTTTTGTAGCATTCCACCATCTTTTTTGAATCTATCTATCTATTGCCAGACGCCTCAATCCCGTTTGGGGTGGCCACAAACAAATCGCCTCCAAGTCGCCCTGTCCCCCGCCATTTCACTGCCCTGCTCCCAACTCACACCCCCCTCTCTCATATACCTCTCCACCCCATCCTTCCATCTCATCCTCGGCCTCCCCCTCCCTCTTCCCCCCTCCACCTCACTCACATACACTCTCTTCGTCAGTCTTTCACCCTCCATCCTCTCCACATGGCCAAACCACCTCAGTGTGTTCCTCATAACGCTTCCTATCACATCCACATCCACACCACAACGCTCCTTTATATCCTCATTCGTCAGCCTGTCTCTCCACGTGACTCCACAGGCTCCTCTTAAATAACTCATTTCCACTGCTCTCACTCTTGACTTGTGTCCTTCCAACAATGTCCAAGCTTCACTTCCGTACGTTAGAGTTGGTATCACAATACTGTCATGTAGTAACTTTTTCACTTCCATGCTCACTTCCCTGTTTCTTATCACTGCTTTCAAGGAACCAGCAACCTTTCTTCCCTGCTGCACCCTTTCAAGCACTTCACCCTCCAAACCTCCATCCTTACTCATCACACTACCCAAATACTTAAACGTACTCACATTTTCCAATTCCTCACCATCTAACCTCGCTGTACATTCACTAACTTCACCTCTCTCAAAGACCATCACTTTACTCTTCCCTACATTCACCTTTAGGTTCCGTTTCTTACACACTCTCTCAAACTCATCCACCAAGCCTTGCAGCTCCCCTTCGTCTTCACTCAACAACACAGTATCATCTGCAAACAACAGTACAGGGAGTTTCCAAACACTATCCTCTCTCACCAGGGCCACTCCAACATCCACTACCCTACCTTGTACCTCTTTTATTACCTCACCCTCCTTTATTGGACTCCTTTACCTTCTTTTTGTGAATAGCCCCCCCCCCATCTTCCCAGTCTCCCTTCTTTTCAGAACTCTTAACAAAATGAGGGTATTGTCATTTCTCAATACATCCTCCTCATCAGTGAGGCTAGTGACTTGAATGTTCATAAGGGTAATGACATCATCAGTGAGGCTGGTGATCCTATCACCCTCATCAAAGCTGGGCAAGTCGTGGCAGGCTACTTGGCTAGATCGCAGCAGTGAGTCAAGAAGGGCAATGACAGTGTTGAGGCACCAAAGGAACACCATAGCCATCAGGCACTCATGATCCACCTTCCATTATTTTTGCACTGTCTCCCTCTGCCTCAACATCCTCTGCAACTATTCACCCTCCTTGCTGGACTGTTGCATCTTAGCTCTCCACTTAAACTCAGAACATTATTGTACTTCTGTCACCACTAACAATGTTTTAACATCCATTTTAGAACCCCAGAAATGGTTATCAATGGGTACATATGACCCCCCTCACCCAATTAAGTCTCTCCTGAGCTAAAATCATGTGGTAAAAAATAAAAAATAAACTTTGCCTTTTCCAGTTTGCTAGGAGTCAGCTGGTCTCGTTATCCCCAGTAGCCTGTCCAGCATATTTTCTTCATCAGTGTTACCCAATATCCCCCTCCACCAAAAACACTGACTTCCTGAGATCTTTCTTCTCTCAGTTCCCTGCATTCTACTTTAATTTGATCCTTTCATCTTGACCATGCAGTGTTAACGTCTCAGTCTTGCCTCTTCAACTTCTTCCTTATGCATGCCCCTCCCAACGTCCTTATCATGTCTTCATGGACAATAAAAAACACTCAATTCACTTAATGTAGTTTATTTATGGGCAGCAGCAGCAGCAGCTTGGGCAGCAGCGGCAGCTGCTTTCCTCTGTTGACCCATCACACGCTGCATTTCCTCACGCTTCCTCTTGGCACGGATGTGGGTGCCCAGCTGAAAAAAAAAGAAAGCAGGTTCACACACATGATCAAAATGCTGTACATACATAAATAAAATTGATACCAATGTTTTCTCTTAAGGAATCCCCCAACTGAGGTTGGCCACAAACGAGCAGATGTTACCTATGGAATGGAAGCTAAACCAAGTGCTAAAACCAGCTAAATACTTCCTAACAGTTGCTGGAAGCTGTTGGGAAGAAGTCCACAATGTGTAATATGATTCATAATAAAACGTGCCTCAGTTTGAACTCTGACTATCCTGACTTTATTTCTTTCAACTACGGCTGGATGACATAAGCTCCAGAAAAGAAGAGACGAGAGTGTATGAAAGTGAGAGAAGTATTTAACTGCATGCCCAGTGAAATAAGGCAAACACCCATTCACACTTTATTAATGCATTTAGAATCCTGGCCTAAAAAACCAAGAACACACAGCCTACTACTACGGTTATTATTATCATCATCATTTACCATCATAAAGACCTCCTTTCCCATTTTAGGGTGTGGTGAAGTAGGGTCCAAAAAGCAAGAAAAACCTGACAGACTGAGATACTAACCAAAGGATGCTCAAACAAATGAACCACACTGCCATTCATTCACCATTCAAGTCCTCAGAATCCTGGCTCCATAACCACAACGACCAATAACAGCATCAAGACTTACCCTTTTCTTGAGGAACTTGAGAGCTCTCTTATCCTTTGAGACCTTCAGCAATTCAATGGTACGCTTCTCATAGGGAGCAAAACCCATCACCTCACGAACCAGGTCTCGGATAAACTTGTTATGCTTTGTGATTTTCTGCAATAAAAAATAAATAAACAAAAATTAATAAAAAAATGCAATAATGGAACAACTGTAACTGAAAATCTAAATAAAAATAATCGGACTTAATACCATCATAGCTCTTACATATTTTTCTGCCTATGAACTTTTCTATACTCAAATATTTATATGATTTATGCATCACCAACATTAACTCAATCACACTGATGACTTATTTTTATTTTATTTTTGCTACTCCAACGACTTTCTTACACTTTGGAATAATGTTAAGAAGAAGGGTAGACCAAACTCACCCAGTCTGAGTTTCTTCTACGTCTATTAATTGCAAAAATAAACTGAAAAATATCTCACTGGACTGAAAGCATTAACAATATGCTAAAACATGCACAGAATATAATGTATCTATTTATCTATTGCCAGACGCCTCAATCCCCTAAGAGATGGCCACAAACAAATTGCCTCATGTCGTCCTGTCCCCTGCCATTTCACTGCCCTGCTCCCAGATCACCCCCCCCCTGTCATACACCTCTCCACTCCATCTCATCCTCGGCCATATTTTTCATGCTATTATACTAGACTGGCTGTTGTGTATGAATAGCAGTGTAAGTGGGGAGAAAAGGATCCACAAAACATTATGTACAATTTTAGCTTAAGTCAGGAACATGGTGCATAACTTACCCCCTTGCGAGCGCTGGGCTTGGGCTTCCTCGTGTTCTTTGTGACGCGGTGGCCCTTGTTCAGGCCAACCGCCATAGCATAGCGTGGCGCCATCTTGTCTGGGAAGAAACGTACCCTGGAAGGACAAATATCTGGTGTTACGATACCATATAACACTCAGTGGCAACATAGCATCATTAAATCTTTAACATCCCCTGCTGGAAAACTCTTGACAGGGGATCACCTTGACAGAAGCGCCACATGACTATTTTGTCCTCGTACCTCTGACAAACTATCCTTTTCTTATTCCCCTCTTTTGTTAATATACTGCCCCTCACTCTTCATACTACAAAAAGTCTTCCTCGTCTAATACTACCCTCAATAATCCTCCTCTTTATTATATTACTCATTCTTCATACTAAAAACGATCTGCTTCTTCCAACATGACCCTCAAACTATCCTTTTCTTATTCCCTTCTAACATACTGCCCCTCATTCTTCTTTCAATTCATTAATATAGCGGTACTCTTCCCCTCTTTCATACCACATAAGGTCTACCTCTTCCACAATAACCCTCAATCCCTCGTTCAAAGACTATGACACTATAAGCATTCTTTGAACACCTACAGTATATACATTCCACCTCAATGTATATATTCCTTTTTATCCATTTAACGAGACTATGCGATTTTATTTTACTGGGCAAATTTGGGCTGTCTGGACACTGCCACTCCTCACCCTGCCCTAAGGTGGGAAAGGAGGTCCGGACAATGATGATAACTTATGTAATGGCCGAATTAATCAGTACCTGTAGGATTTATACATATAACAAATGCTGGATTAATAAAAATATGAAACTGGAGTATCTACGCGGGCCACAACGGGTAAGAAATCATAAATACGTATTTTTGTTCGCGTTAAGCACTTCAATGAACTGACTCTAATGCATGTAAAGCTGCTTCTGATGATGCTCCTGCTGTAAAATCTTCCCATACACCATCCAGTAAATGATCATGGAACGCTAAGACTGAATTATAATTGCAAAGTGAATATAAAACCAAATATGAGGCCAACGTGGAATTAAAACACAACCCATGGCATGACGATCTCGGCCCTCACCATGTAAACACCGACATTTATTACTCATTTTCTTCACCAGTTCAAGGTGTAGCGTAGACTGTTCATTATAACACAAGCGTGCAGTGCCTTATCTGAAATACCAATATGGAAAGAACCAGCTTGAACCCCAAGTTAGGGAATAATAAGACAAAATCAGACACTACTCTCGGCACCACCACAAACCTTAGTTGTCCTCGTGTAGGAAAGGAACACTCCGCTCCGATGCTCCTTGAGATGAAATTATCGACATGGAGAATTCCGATTACTTGATATGTAATAATAATACCGCTTTTGCTCGCGTGTCATGTATTTTATTATTTGCAATACTGAAAAATGGTATACAATATATTCTTCCTACCGCGTGCACAATACTTGCTGATGTCGACATTTTGGTGGTGATGCTGGAGAGTGATTTCCACTAAGAACGTAGATTACATTGAAAAATATTTGCAGGATTGACTGAAGAAGCCAGAAACATGGTATATAATGGTGTCTTGAATTGCTGGTTAACAACAATTACACCCAAATACCCTAAATGAATCACTATACCTTCTTTTGTTGTATAAGCATTCTGTACCTTTTACCATTCATCCATCCATCATCTAATCCTATGCTGCCTCATGAAAAGCGTAGGAGCTCTGGGCTAGGCAAGTTCGCCCTGACATTTAAGATGAGAGTGACCAGCCTCACTCATCTCTGAGTGGCATTATGTGAGCAATAAACCCCAACCATCCCTTGGATATAAACCTACACAGGCTCAATCCCACTAAACCACCAGGCACCAATTTTTGGTTATATGGTTACCACCCAGCGTGACAAATGGTTTCCTAGTGTACAGGAAACCATTTGGCTTCTCACTCAGTGTAGAGTCACCCATAGGCAGAAGGGAGGAAAGAGTGAAGGGAAGGAAGACAGAAGAGGGAGTGTAAAGTCACCCGCAGGCAGAAGGAGGAGGAAAGAATGAAGGAAAGAAAGACAGAAGAGGAAGGTAGGAAGAGAGGAAAGGGCAGACACCCAAAGCAGCATTACATCGAGTGCGTGGATGGTGAGGGCCCCCACCTACCATATGACAGAGAACTAAATACAAGACGTAAAACTAAAACACTTAAACCTAAACTGCACCCCTCCAGAGCAACAGGAAAACAGTCTTAAAATTCTACCAATGCGAACGAAATAGAAAGCTAGATATACAAGAACCATCACAACACGTTACTAACAAGATGAAACTAATAAACAAACTTAGAATAAATTTGAGAAAGTCTAAAGCCAATTTTTGAACACGCTAAACTTGACCCCCTCAGCATCCACGTTTACAACAATAATTATTTCAATTCAAATTCACTAAATCATTTTTCAAGTTTAGCGGAGCTGCCTTTTAAAAATTTTCTAAATCTACTGAACTTTCTAATTCACCAGCTGAGCTAGGAGTTATAGGAGGATCCACACTGAATTTAGACTGAATTTAAGTTGAGTTTGAGGTTTAGTTAAGACAATAAGTGCTTTTCCCTTCACAAAGAGCTGAAGTTATAATATATTTTTCTCAATTAACCCTGAAATTTGCTTAGTTAAGGTCAAAATTCAATAATTCAGTAAATATCTTCTCTCTTAGACCAAAATGCAGCTGTTGGTGACACTACTGAGGACTCGACTCCTCAAGATCACGGGACACAGAAGAAGCTAGTAGTAGTAGTAGTAGTAGTAGTAATAGTAGCGATAGTAGTAGTAATAATAGTAGCAGTAGCAACCCTAGGCTCATCTCAGCTTAACAAGAGAGAGAGAGAGAGAGAGAGAGAGAGAGAGAGAGAGAGAGAGAGAGAGAGAGAGAGAGAGAGAGAAATTACTAAGTCAACCATTCTGAACCTTCATGAAAACTAAGATACAATCGCCTGTTAAAAGAAACCACGACCAATGAAAACCAGACGTGAATAAAGGAAACTCGATCCCTAGCACCTTTTCCTAAGTGACTTATTTTGTTTATTATACATTACTGTCTTCTGTGTTACATGAATCCTTCCAATATGGCCATACACAACATGAATAACGTACAAAAGAATATTAGTCACCCATATCCGAAACTAAATCACTAAGGAAAAGGTGTTCGGGAGCTTCCTCAACCTGCAACTATACTCCTTTTCCCTTAACTTGGTCTACATTTCTGTCCTTTTGCTGCTTATTTCACATAGCTCAGTGGCTGTACAGGACAATACCTCTACATCCTTTCCATGGCACTTCTTCGAGACTAGCATCATATTCTCGTGTTAATCTCTTGTTACAACTCAGTATTCAAGGAGAGATGGTAATTTTAGGCCAGGTTAGAGTGAAACGGGTATAGCATATTTAACAGCATAGGCCATGGACACCATATTGACGAGTTCTCTGTTCAGTTTCTCTTTGTCTGTTTGTACACATCTCAAAAAGTTATTGCTGTATTCCAATATCATTTTGTGGATATGTGGGTATTCCTGTTTGTTACCACCCTTCTTCCATTCCCTGAAACACCTTATTTTCTCCTTAACTGCAGCTCCTTCACCCTCATTCCACCACCAAGTTACTTTATGTCTTGGTGGGGCTCTTGTCCAACCCCATACTGCATCATTAACTCTCAAGAGATTGTACTTGAGGGCTCTGTACTGTTCATTAACACCTTTGTCTACGTCTCCCTGTTCAGCCACCACTCTCCTCATCTCGCTGTAGAATTATCCCTTACTGCTTGGTTTTCCAGCTTCCATATTTTCCTCCTAGGTGCATAAGTACTCTATTTCATCACTCGTTCTTTAGGGACCATATCACATATCAATAATCTGTGCTGCTTCACACACTCCTTGCTTGCTATAACTTTAACATCCCTCACTAACCTCCTATCAGCCCTCCTAACCAGAAAATAATCTATCTGACTGCTATTTCCCCCAGACTCGTATGTAATCAACCTTCTCTCTTTTCCTAAAATGTGTTTTGCACACAGTCATGTTCATGTTATGGCCATGTATGTGGGTGCTCGCACTCAGGTAAGAGTGAATGGAGATTTGAATGCTGAGTTTTCCGTGAATGTTGGTGTGCATCAGGGGTCAGTTTTGAGTCCCTTGTTGTTTATCATGGTACTTGAAGCCCTCTCGTGACTTCAGAAATGGACTCCCTTGTGAGATGCTGTATGCTGATGATTTGGTGTTGATTGCAGAGAATGAAAGGGAGGCGGAGGAAAGATTTAGGAAGTGGGTGGTATTGGGCACAAGGGATTAAGAGTAAATGCAGATAAAACAAAAGTGATGATATCTAGGGCTGGTGGCGGTACTATCAAAGAAGAGGGAGAGTGGCCATGTGCAGTTTGCCACAAGGGCGTGGGAAGTAATTCCATCTTGTGCGGTGTTTGTGATAAGTGGGTGCATAAGAGATGTAGTGGTATTAGAGGTAGACTGCGAGATGATGCTGATTTTATGTGTGCAGTGTGTTGGGGAGAGCAGGTGGAGATTGTCAGGCGTGAAAGGACTGAAGTTGCTGGTAAGTCTCTTGAGTGTGTGGAAGAGTTTTGTTATTTGGGGAACATGTTATGTGCTGGAGGTGGGGCAGGAGCTGGCTCTGTGGTTAGGGTGAGAAGTGGCTGGAGGAAGGTCAGGGAGATGTTGCCTCTCCTGACACTGAGAGGGCTTTCCCTCCGTGCTAAGGGATCTTTGTAAGCAGCATGTGTTAGGAATGCAATACTGTATGGTAGTGAGACCTGGGTAGTAAAGGAAGAGGATATTCGCACGCTCAAACGTACAGAAATGACAATGATTAGGTGGATGTGCAGTGCGTCCCTGCGTGCAAAGCCTGGGGTAGGGGGCTGAGTTTACGAAGAAAGAGTTGAAAGGTAGAATTGGACTGGAGTGTATTGGAGCTGTGATGAGGAGAGGTAGATTGAGGTGGTTTGGGCATGTGGAGAGGATGGGGGATGAACACTGAGTGCAGAAAGTGAGAAGCGTTAATATCGGGGGTGGGGTTGCGAGGGGTTGACCGAAAAAGATGTGGGACGAGGTCATTAAGTGTGACCTCAGGGATAAGGGACTGAACAGGGAGGCTGCCATAGATCAAGCAGCATGCAGAGCCGCATTTAGGTGACCAAGGCCGATGTATGCAAGTATGTTGGAGCCTTCAAAAACAAAACTATTTGGGTTATGCGCCAGAGAAAGTTGATTAAATTTTGGTGGTGATCTAAGTTCTAGTCCCAGTTCAGGATATTTTTTTCAATTTTTTTTTTTTGTTTGTGCACAAGATATTTCAAAAACTTACTGGCAGATTTCAATAAAATTTTGTGGGTATGTGGGTCATGGGCCAAGGAAGAGTTGATTAAATTCTGGTAGTGATCTGAGTTGTCTGATATAGGCGTTGGTGGAGGTATGTATATTCTTTATTTACCATCAGTACAATGATAAGATAAAGGGATGGAGTAGAGAGGTATATGAGAGAAAAGGGGTGGGGAAGGGAGCAAAATGGCAGGGGACAGGGCGACATGAAGGTGATTTGTTTGCGGCCACTCCTTGCGGGCTAGATAGATAGACAGATAGATGGACAGATAGTTAAGCACCACTGTGAAGAATGTAGTAGTAGTAGTAGTAGTAGTAGTAGATGGGGCGTAGCCTTTGTATCGGTGCCCGCTCCTTATCCTTTTCAGTCCTTTTTTGTTAAGCCGTGCGCTGATCACTTATTTTCTTTTCTCTTAGTTTCCACAGTTCATATATTGTCTTCCTGTTTTCTTTCACTTGATTTTCTTTATTTTTTCCAAACAGAAGTAGAGTTTTTATTATATCTGTTCTATTCTCTGGAAAGGGCTGTTGCAATAAGTTATTTTTGATCCTCACTGCACTTAAACCTTCACAATCTAGAAGAAAGTGTTCTAATGTTTCATTTTCATATTGGCATATTGGACAAACTGTTTCTTCATTGTTGTGTTTTTTCCTCCAGTTTAAGTTTAGTGTGTTTGTTCGTGCTCTGAACAGTACTGCTGAGTCCCAGCCATTTTCATACAGTGTATCTTTAATTTCGTACTTCCATTGCCTGTAGTATTCTAGTGTGGTCTTGCCAAGTATTTCTGCTTTCCATATTTGTGTGTCAATGGTGTTCAATTTTAATTTCAATTTCTTTTCTTTTGCAAGTCCTTCTAAATTTAGATTCACTTTGTGTAGATAATTTTTTATTAATTTAGCCCAACTTGTGCTTTGGTTTTCATATAGGTCCAAAAATACTGTTTTTACTAGTTTATTGCTTTGGTCACTCAAAATGTATCTGACGTATGATAATTTACTTTGTATGTCTCTTGTATATGAGGTTGACGTGCCAATTTCAGCTCTAAGTGCACAACTTGGGGTATAATTAGGTGCTTGAAATATTCTTTTATAAGCTTTGTTTTCTAATGTTTGAAGTTTGTTAATTTCGCCTTTGCTGATAAACATAGCTTCTGTTGTGTGCAGTATACTTGGCAGGGCCACATTTTTCCAGAATACTTTTCCTATTTTCACTCTGTTGCAACTTCGTGAGGTTATGGATGTTATCTGATTTACGTACATTCCTGCTTTTTGAAGTTGTTTTATTTTATGTTCTCTAACACAATCCTTTCTATTTGTAATGGTCACTCCAAGGTATTTTATGCTGTGCGTCACTTTTATATCCCCAATTTCCTCCGGCTGTTCCTTTTTGTTGTACACAAGTACTTGGCTCTTTTCCTTATTTATATTTAACCCACAGATACCTCCTATTGTTTCTAACGCATTTATTGCTTTCAGGGCCTCTTCATCTGAGTGGGCTAGTAACAGGCCGTCATCTGCATAGAAGATGCTGTTTATTTTGCAAATCTGGTTTTGAAATCCTTTATAACTTTTGTCAAGGTGGTCTATGATGATGTACGTCACCAGCAAGAAAAGAACTGTAGATCCATTACAGCCTTGTCTGACACCACTGGATACTTTTAGTTTTGTAATTTCTTCACATTCTAAATGAAGCTTTGTTTCATCATTTGTGTAAATATTTTTTAGCATTCTTATTATGTCAGGGTTGGATATTATACTGTTTAAGGGCTTTGATCATGGTTTCCCGTTTTATGCTGTCAAAAGCTTTGCTAAAATCGACTGCTATAACATACAATGGCTTCTTCTGTTTGTAGCTTTCATTGATACAGTACTGTAGGAGAAGGATATTGTCTGCTATTCGTCTTTTTGGTGTGAAGCCATTTTGTACTTCTTTAAATTTGTCATTTAGTTGTATGTGCTTCTCTATTTTATCTTTGATCATACCCATCAGAATTTTGTAGGAGGTGTCTAACAGGGCTATTGGTCTCAAGTCCTTAACTTGTGGTTGTTTTGTTTTTGGTATTAATTTTGTGTTTGATGTCTTCCAGCTATCAGGTATATTATTGTTTCTTATCTGATCATTATAGCATTCTGTGAGTATCTCCACGGTTTTTTCGCTTTTCAACACCTCTTTGTATAATTCAATTTTTAGCCCGTTTGGACCTGGTGTTTTTCCATTTTTCATTTTTCCGACTTGCTTTTTTACGTCATCTTTTGTGATATTTGGTGTTTCCATCGTACCTGTGTTTACTTCTGTCATTTTGTATGCGTACTCTGCATGTTCTAATAATATTTTCGGTATTATCATGGTGTTTCCTTCATCTGTCGCTGTCTCTTCTATGTTGGATTTTTCTTGATAACTGTCTCTGTAGGTTCTTTCCTCTACTTCATCCCATTCTTCATGCATCCTATTTTCATGTTGCTGGTAGATTGTTTTCCAGAAACTGTAAAGCTTGTTCTTTAGTTCTTCCTTTTCTATTTTTTGTTTATTTTCATCATATATTATAATTGTGCTTTCTTTATTTTCATTTCCATACCTTCGGAGTTTATCCACATGTTTCCACAATTTTTTTGTATCTTTCTCTCTTTTGATGTTGTCTAGTATTCGATTTTCATACTCTGATTTTGCTTCGTGCACCGTTTTTTGCACCTGTTCTTTTACCTTTTCATACTGTGTTATGTAGTGTTTTTTCAAACTTGGGTTTTGCTCGTTTCTGGCTTTTCTGTTCCATTTCCGTCTTTCACTAATTCCTGTTCGTATTTTTTTTGTCATCCATGGAGCATCATGTCTTTTCCTGTCTATTTTTCTGAGGCTTTTAGCTAGATTTTTTTCTGCTTCTTCATACATTATTTTTTCAAAGTCTTCTATTCTCGTGACATTGTCATTTTCAAGTCTTTGGTTTACTTTTTCACTAAATACTTTTAGATCCGCATCCTTGGTGCTATAGTACCTGATTATTTCTTGATTTTTCTTAATGTCTTTTCTCTTTGTGTTTGATATTTGAAATTCTGCACTGAGTAGGTTGTGGTCGGTTAAATCAAAGTGCTGTTTTTGTTCATCTATTTCCATAGATATTAATTTCTGGTGCATTTCTTGGTTGGTGAATATGAAATCTATTGCACTTTTTTGCCCTCTACTTTCCCATGTTGTTTCTCCAGCACAATTTGGGTCAGCATTTAGTAGGGTGAGATTGAATTTGTCCATTATGTCTAGCACCATCTGTCCTTCTCTGTCCAGACTCTGCTGTCCTAAGAAGCCCAAGTGTCCGTTGAAGTCCCCAAGCACTATGCAGCTTTCATTCTCGCTCAAACTTTCAAGAATGTTTTCCATTTCTGCTTTTATTTTTTTATATCTATCTATGTCCCTTGAAGCCCCATACACAAGAATTATCACAAAACCAAATCCTTTGTACTTTATCCTTGCAGTTAGAATGTCTGGGTGTTTTGTCTCCAATTTTTCTGCTGTTATACAATTTATGTTTCTAAATATTATTAACAGTCCACCGCCTTTTTTATCATGTTGTATTATACTTCAGTGCTGTCCGAGAGAAAACGCGAACCGGGAAACCTTCATAGAAAATTGAAACTAAAGAGGGGTAACGCTCATGGAAGCCTTTGTGTTCTTACCTACCTAATTGTTCTTACCTAATTGTATCTTTACAGGAATGAGTCAAGCTCGTACTGTCCCGTGTCTTAAACCATATTTATCGTACATATCCTTAAATTTGTGAATTGTTTTGGCACACACTATTTCATTCGGTAGTGCATTCCATTGATCATTTGCTCTGTTTGGGAAACTGAATTTCCTTACGTCTTTATCACCTCTCTTCTTATGCAGTTTTTTGCAGTGTCCTCTTGCTGATGCTTCTCCATATGTTAAGTAATCATTTATGTCTATTTTCTCCTTTCCTGATATGCACTTATATAGCATTATCATGTCACCTCTTTTCCTTCTCTCCTGTAGTGTTGGTAGATTCAGTTTATTTAGTCTTTCTTCGTAGCTTAGGTCCCTTAAGCTTGGTATCCATCTTGTAGCGGCCCTTTGAACTTTTTCATTCTTGTCTATATGCTTTTTGCGATGAGGACTCCAGACTACTGATGCATATTCCAGGGTTGGTCTAATGAATGATGTTATTATCCTTCTTAGCATTTCTTCATTTATGTATGTGAATGCTATTCTCATATTTGCAAGCAGTGTATACATGTTCCGTACCTTCTCGCTGATGTGGTCAGCCGGAGATAGTCTGTTATTGATAATCACACCTAGGTCTTTCTCTCTTTCTGATGTGTATAGGGTTTTATTTCCTATCTTATAATCCCAATCAGGTCTTTTTCCACTTTTACCAAACTTGATTACATGACACTTGCCCACATTGAATTCCATTTGCCATGTACTACTCCATTCATGAAGTTTATTTAATTCTTCTTGTAGCTCCCTACAAGAGTCTGTGCTAGTAATTCTCCTTTGTATTTTTGCATCATCTGCAAACATATTCAGATAGTTCTCATTTCCAGTGTTACTGTTTATATCATTTATATACACTAAAAACATGATTGGTGCCAGCACTGAACCCTGTGGTACTCAACTAGTCACTTCTTTCCATGATGAGTAGTTTCCTCTTAGTACTGTCCTCATTTCTCTTTTTATGAGAAAGTCTTGCATCCAACAAAACAGTTTGCCTCGAATTCCTCCTTGATGGTACAGTTTCCATAAAAGTCTTTGGTGTGGTACTGTGTCAAAAGCTTTCTTGAAATCTAAATAGATACTGTCCACCCATCCTTCCCTTTCCTGTATTGTGTTTGTTACTCTGTCATAGTAGCTCAACAGATTAGTAACACATGATTTTCCTTTTCTGAAACCAAACTGTCTTTCTGTTATCATACTGTGTTCTTCTAGATGATTTACCCAAGCTTTTCTTATAAGTTTTTCTAATACCTTGCTTACAACACTGGTCAGTGATACTGGTCGGTAGTTGAGAGGATTTTGTCTATTTCCTTTCTTGAATAAGGGGACCCTTGACTCAAGGATTTCTTGAAAATTAAAAATAATGGTTTACTTAACTCCTTTGCACATTCTCGTAATACCCAACATGAAATTTCATCAGGACCACTTGCTTTTCCTCTGTCTAATCTACTTAACTCCTCCTGTGTTACTTTTTCTGCTATTTGTATATCTGGTAGTATGTGTGGACATGCGTGTTCCACATAGTCCCTCTCAAAATTTTTTCTTCTGTAAAAACTAATTGGAAATTCTTATTTAGTGCTTCACAAATATCTTTCTCTTGTGTATAAGTGATTCCCTCGTCCGTAATGGATTGTATTATATCTTTTACTTTGGTTTTGCTTCTGATATAGCTGTAAAACAGCTTTGGTTGATCACTACTTTTATTTATTATATCCTCCTCAAACTGTTTTTGGGCTTCCCTCCTTATTCTTGTATAGTCGTTTCTTGCCTGTTTGTAATTATTATACGCCCTTTCACTATTATGTCTTCTGTATCTATTCCACAACAAATCTCTTCTTTCTTTTGATTTTTTACATTCTGTATTGAACCATTTCTGTATTTTCTTATCTGCTTCTTTATGCTGTGGGATGTACTTCTGGACTCCTATTTCATAAAATTCACAAAATTTTTTATATACAGCTTTTAAATCTTGTCCTCTAAACTCATTTTCCCAATCAACTTCTAAGAAATGCTTCTTTAGGTCTTGATAATTTCCCTTTTTATAGTTTAGTCTCTTTTTGTAACTATCATTGCTGTTTCCTATGTCATATGCTATCCTGAAGTTATAATTTAGTACTGCATGATCGCTTTTACCGAGTGGAGGGTGATATATTAAACTGTCAATATCATTTTCTTGCCTAGTAAATATTAGATCTAGCACTGAAGGTACATCAAGTCCTCTTTTTCTGGTGGTTTCCCTCACATGTTGCGTTAAGAAAAACTCTTGTACGAGATCCAGGAGCTTTTGGTCCCAACAGCTTTCTTGGCTATTTATATCTAGAGTATTCCAATTTATATTTGTATTGAAGTCCTCAGTTAGTATAATTCTTTCCGATTTCTCTTCCATTTTATGTAGCAATGATCTTATACTTTGAATTGTGCTCTCTGCCAGGTCCTCATATTCGTCTCTTTCCCATGTGTTTGATCTGGGTGGCATGTACAAATTGGCTACAATTACTTTACCTTCAGATGTGTCGATCTCTACTGCAATCAGTTCTACTTGTGATGGTATATCTAGGTTTATTTCCTTGACTTTTAGATTTTTCTTAGTTAATATTATAATTCCTCCTCCTTTTTTTTAAAATTTCTGTCTCTTCTCCATATATTGTATTCCTCTAAGTTTAGTATGTCATTGGATATCCTTGGTGTTAATTTTGTCTCAGTTAGGCATATTATTTGTGGTTCATTTTCTCTGACATAATCATTCATCTCTAGTAATTTAGATACCATTCCATCCACATTTGAGTACATCAACTTTATCATCTTGTTTATATACTTGTCATGACATGGTTCTACTACCTTCCTCCTTTTTCTTCCATCCTGTTTGTGTACCACTTTCGTACCTGCAATCCTATTACTTTGTAAAGAAATTTCTTCTTGTCCTCTTCTGATCTTCCCTCATTTTTTTGTTTTTGCTTCCTCCCTTTTCTCTTTCAGTAATTCCAGTTCCTCTTGTGTTAGGCATCGTTTTATCCATACATTTTTGAACTCCTCTTTTTCCATAAGAATTCTTTGCATTTTTTAGTATCTCTTCCACACTGTGTACACTCTGGAAAGTCACCTTTAGAGGTCTTGTCTTGCTTTTCTCGTATTTCCCTAACCTTTTGTGTTCCTCCATGTCTTTACTACAGATTTCCTCTGATACTTCTTTCAGTAAGCACATTACATTTGCCATCTCCTTTTTGTCTCTAGTGATCTTGTTTTTAACTTCTTCCTCTTCTATACCAGTGATTACTATTGATTTGTTTATCTCTACTGAATCTCTGACTAATTTTGGATTGTTTTGGAGTATTCTTTTCACTTCCTTTTTAATGCTTTTTTCCTCCACCCTTGTTTCTAAGTCTTTCTTTACTTTCACCATTTCAGCATACGTGGTTTCTACATCATTTTTGTAGCTTTTCACAGCTTCATTCAACTGTGTTATCTTCTCCTCAATATCACTGCTGTGGTCCATAAGACTGCTTGCTTGCCTAATTGTCTCTGTGTCATTTTTTAACTCTTCCATAACACTCTCGTGATTGACTACTGTTCTTGCCATTTCACTCACTTTCTTCTTAAGTGTACTCAGTTCCACTGTTAGTTCACTGATGGTTGTGTCTTTCTTATTGGCCTCCCTTCCTAGTGTGTGTGTGTGTGTGTGTGTGTGTGTGTGTGTGTGTGTGTGGGTGGGTGGGTGGGTGGTGGAGAGGGAGGCCTTCACGTGGTGGCACTGATATATATATGGGAGCGGCTTTGCTCTCATGTTTACAGCTGGCCACACCTTAACCTGGAACAGTGTGTGTGTGAGGTGGAGGTCTAGCTACAATCTCCAACAGTCATGCATCTCGGCTCCTTGGTCATTTCAGCTAATATTTAACACCTTCCTTCATTCCTGTCAGCCTATCTATCTGTCTATTGCCAGACGCCTTAATCCCGTAAGGGGTGGCTACAAACAAATCTCCTCCATGTCGCCCCTTCCCCCGCCATTTCACTGCCCTGCTCCCAGCTCACATCCCCCTCTCTCACATTCCTATCAGTGCCACCAACAAACATGTGATTACGTCAGGGTTAAGTGTGCCAAATGCTCGATCTCTGGTACACACTGATGCTGTACCAGGTGTATATGCTTCCAACTGTATATACGTTCCCCTGTTGTGTCAAGTAAAAGGAGGTGTTTGTTTGTTTTCCAATCTGCTCTCTGTCTTCCTGTCTGTCTGTCTGTCTGCCCCTGTCTCTATGTCTCGTCTTTGTCTCCGTATGTCTCTGTCTTTGTCTGTCTGTCTCTGTCTCTGTCTGTCTGTCTGTCTGTCTGTCTGTCTGTCTCTCTCTCTCTCTCTCTCTCTCTTTCTCTCTCTGGCCATAATATGGTAATTAAAACAAAATACAGAGGATGTGTGGATCAAATAATTGCAGTGAGACATATAGCAGAGAAGGCTTGTGAGAAGGACCACAAGGTCTTTATGGCATTCATGGATCTGGAAAAAGCATATGACAAAGTGGACAGAGAAGGACTGTGGAAAGTTTTGCACATTTACGGTGTAGATGGTAAGCTGCTAGGTGCTGTCAAGAGTTTTTATGATGGTAGTGAAGCATGTGTAAGGGTTAATGGACATCTAGGTGAATGGTTCACGATCGGTGTGAGCGCGCCACAAGGTTGTGTGATGTCCCCTTGGTTGTTCTCTCTCTCTCTCTCTCTCTCTCTCTCTCTCTCTCTCTCTCTCTCTCTCTCTCTCTCTCTCTCTCTCTATCTATATATATATATATATATATATATATATATATATATATATATATACATATGGATGGGGTGATGAGAGAAGTAAAAACACGAGTAATGGAGAAAGGGATGGCGTTGGAAATGAATGGTGATGGATGGAATATCTCAAATTTGTTGTATGCTGATGATGCAGTACTGCTTGCAAATACCGGACAAGAACTTGGTAGGCTAGTGCAGAGTTTTGCTGATGTCTGTGAGCGTCGTGCCTTGAGAGTAAGTGTAGAAAAGAGTAAAGTGATGATTATTGAGAGAGAAGGTGACTCCCAGTGCGATGTTACAGTAAATGGGTAGAGACTGGAATTGGTGAGAGTTCAAATACCTGGGTACCGTGATAGAAAAGAGAGAAAAATGTGTTAAAGAAGTGGAGAGTAGAATGACACAAGGAAGAAAAGTAGCTGGTGCAATGAAGGCCTTGATAAGAAACAGAGTCTTGAGTGTTGCAGCTGCACGAGGCTTACATGAAGGAGTGTTAGTGTCAACTTTAACATATTAATGTGAGACTATGGTGTGGCATGAAAATGAAAAGTCAATAGTATGAGCAGCGGAGATGGGACTGCTGAGGAATGTATGTGGAGTACAGAGAGTGGGTAGGATACGAAATAATATAATTCGTGAAAGATGTGGAGTGAGGAAGTCGGTGGACACCAAAATCGAAGAGAGTGTTCCGAGATGGTATGGTCATGTGGAGAGAATGGATAACAATAGAGTGGAGAAAAAGGTATATCTGAGCAAATCTGAAGGAGGGAGGAGGCGAGGCAGGCCAAGGAGAAGGTGAAGGGATATGGTGTGGATGAGTGTGTGAGGAAGAGAGGTATGGAAGTCAGTGAGGCAAGGGAACTGACAAGAGATCAAGCTGGCTGGATGAATGTTGTGAGGAGAAGTGCATGATCAGGGATGTGGCACCACTTTTTAACGTGGCAGCGTCTGGCTTGACTCAATCGGATACGTTTATGTGAAGCTACAGAACGTGGTGAATGTTTTTGGCGTATCAGATAGAGCCAGGATTCCGGGGGCTTGAATGAGGAGTGCATGGAAGCTTGGCCCATTGGATTGGGCAATTTTGGGCTGTCTGGACGTTGCTACTCCTCACCCTGCCCTAGGATGGGAAAGGAGGCCCAGATGATGATGATGATGATGAAAACAAAGTACATTTAGTGCAGGAGGAATGTACAAGCCATTTACACAGTACTGAGCATGCGCACTGTGGTTGACGAATGTGCACTGTGGCTGACGAATGCGCACTATGGCTTATGAATGTGCACTGTGGCTGACGAATATGCACTGTGGTTGACGAATGCGCACTGTGGTTGCCGATTGCGCACTGTGGCTGACGAGTGCGTACTGTGACTGACAAATGCGCAGTGATTAATGAATGCGCAATGTGGCTGACGAATGCGCACTGGCCAACGCGAACCCCCCTAATGAAATAACCCGTTGCATATGAAACCCTGTACAAATGACATCGGAGGAGCGGCCCGGTTATATCAGTGCCACCGCGTGAAGGCCTCCCTTTCCCCCCCACACACAAACACACACCAGTTATATCAGTGCCACCACGTGAAGGCCTCCCTCTCCACCCCCAAACACACACACACACACACACACACACACACACACACACACACACACACACACACACACCAGTTATATCAGTGCCACCACTTGAAGGCCTCCCTCTCCACCACCCCAACGAACGGTATGAGATGGTATTAGAATTTACCTGTGAAAGATCCCGGTATTTTTCAAGGGCTGGTATTATGGGTGTCAGATAAGGGAGTGGTATATTAAAGACGAACCTATTTATCATGGACCCTCTCTCTCTCTCTCTCTCTCTCTCTCTCTCTCCATAACTAGATCCATTTCACTCCCTGCTTCTTCATTCCTTCCTACTTTTTCGCTTCTCCCTTTGCTGTTCATTATTCATGTCTTCCTTCTCCCTACACAATCTCTCTCTCTCTCTCTCTCTCCATAATTCAACCCACTTCACTCCCTGCTTTTTCATTCCTTTCTACAGTACTTTTCTGTTCCTCCTTCTGCTCTTTCTTATTCATGTCTTCCTTCTCCCTACACAATCTTTCTCGCTCTGTCTCTGTCTCTGTCTGTCTGTCTGTCTGTCTCTCTCTCTCTCGCTCTCTCTCTCTCTCTCGTCACTTTTGTCTTAAGACCGTGGGAGGATTACACCGTTTCTCATATTTCTTGGCTCCGTCACCCCCACCGCGGCGCATCACGATTAGCTTTTGTCGATAGGTGCGAATAGTTGTTAAACCCACCACCAGGGGGCTCCTCCACGCACTGGGGATGCCCGTGCCTGCGTCCCAATGCTCTGCCACGGTTCCTATTCGCACCAAAACTCACTCTTATTTTGAATTTACATTAGTTTTTCAAAATTTATACCAATGCACTGTTAGTAGTTCAAAATTTCATAGTTAGAGAATATTTTTTGAGTCATATAGCTTTGTTTTCTAAGTAAATATCGGTAATTCTTTCGCCTTAACCTGATTTTCTTCATTTTATTTCACGTAGCTCAGTGGCCGAAAAAGACATCCTTTCCCTGGCACTTCTTCGTGACAGGCACCCATTTTAGTGCTCATCAACTGCTACAACTCAGCACTGAAGATGGGAAGATGGCAGTTTTAGATCAGGTTATAGTGAAAAGCGTATATTCTGAAGCCAAGATGGAGGGGGTTGGGACGACGAGATAGCGAGCTGGTGGACCCCCATCGTGAGCGGGAGAGGCTGACGCGGAGGCTGACACAAGATGAATGGGGAGCCTCACACTACTGAACACGGCGGGAATGCAGGGGTGGGGGGGAGGCAGCTTGATGGCATATTAGACCCCTCACACCCACACACCGCAGATTAAAGTAAATTCCAGCAAGAACGTAGCAAAATTGATCCTCCCAGTCGCAGTCCATAGATAAAGGGTAGAGTGGAGTCAAAGGCTTTTCGTCTCATCAACTCTTATCTTACTGGCTCCCTTCAACCTCTGTCTCTTCGCCGCACTGTTGCCTCTTTATCTCTTTTCTATCGCTACTTCAATGGTCACTGCTCCTCTTACTGGCTCCCTTCAACCTCTGTCTCTTCGCCGCACTGTTGCATCTTTATCTCTTTTCTATCGCTACTTCAATGGTCACTGCTCCTCTTACTGGCTCCCTTCAACCTCTGTCTCTTCGCCGCACTGTTGCCTCTTTATCTCTTTTCTATCGTTACTTCAATGGTCACTGCTCCTCTTACTGGCTCCCTTCAACCTCTGTCTCTTCGCCGCACTGTTGCATCTTTATCTCTTTTCTATCGCTACTTCAATGGTCACTGCTCCTCTGAACTGTCTGCTTGCATCCCTCCACCTCTACGACGGGCACGTAGCATCCGTCTAGCAGCAAACTCTCATCCCTTTTCTGTCCAACTCTCTAATGCAAAAGTTAACCGTTACTCCCAGTCCTTCATTTATGCAACAGGTCAACTCTGGAACTGTCTCCCTCTGTCTGTATTTCCTACTTCCTATGATCTCCAGTCTTTCAAACGCAGTGTGTCCAGGCATCTCGAAATGAACGGATCTTGAATTTGGCTCTCTTTTGTATTGTTTTTGTTTTTCTCTTGGAAGGAACGGTTTGCGGGCTCCTGGCCTTTGGTTCCTTCTTTCTTGGATAAAAAAAGCTGAAGTGCCATAGAAGAGGTAGTTGTAGAGTAACCCCGATCACTCTAGCCGAGTAGACCTATCATCCGTATGCAAGCTCTCTCCCCTGCTGAGCCATCCCGTGCAGTAAAACGATGTGCCCTTGACGAGGGGCGGGGAAGAGTGTGAAGGTTTGGTTCCTGGGTGAATGCCACATTTGCGTCTCCAACCAGTTAAGAGGGGCATCACAGTACGCTCCCATCACTTCGTTATTTGGTTATATGGTTACTACCCAGCGTTGTAAATGTTTTCCTGGGTTACTGAAAACGATTAGGTCTCCTAATGAAAAATTACCTTAGGAAGAAGCAGGTAGCACTACATCATATGAGTGGATGGTGGTTGCCACCCCCTACCAGGTAAATAAAAGTGGGATCAGACGTCATTAGAAAGAGAGAGAGAGAGAGAGAGAGAGAGAGAGAGAGAGAGAGAGAGAGAGAGAGAGAGAGAGAGAGAGCTAACAGGCACAGTAGACGTGAAAGAGGATAGAAGGAAGAGGACGAGAAGAGGAAGTGTGGAAGAAAAACAATAAGAGAGAGGAAGGAAAGAAGAGAGGTGAGAGAGAGAAAGAAGAAGAGGAAGGGGAAAGAGAGGGAGGAAGGAAAAAGGTAGAGGTGGAGGAAAAAGAGAAAGAGTGGAGGTGCAAGAAGTGGAGAGGAAGAAAGAAGAGGAGGAGGAGGAGGAGAAGGAGAGAGAGAAGGAGGAGGAGGAGGATTGGGTAAAGGAGGAGGGGGAGGAGGACTAGGAGGAAGAGGAGGAGAAAGACAAGGAGGAGGAGAGGAGGAGAGGAAGAGGAAGAGGAAGAGGAGGAAGGCGTGACGGAGTGATTTGGAAGGGTACACGACAGGGTATAAGAGAGAGAGAGAGAGAGAGAGAGAGAGAGAGAATGTATATATGAATGTGTGTGTATGTATGTATGTATGCATGTATGTACGTATGAGTGTGTGTGTGTGTGTGTGTGTGTGTGTGTGTGTGTGTGTGTGTGTGTTATAACTCTTTTTGACACACTGCCTATTCAATGTTAATACTGCCACTATCAGTCTCTTAAGTGCCTTGGGTAGGGTAGGGTAGGGTAGGGTAGGGTATGGTAGGGTAAGGTAGGGTAGGATAGGATAGGGTAGGGTTGGGTAGGGTAGGGCAGGGTTGGGTGGGGTTGGGTAGGTAGGGTAGGGTAGGGTAGGGTGGGGTAGGGTAGGATAGGGTAGGGTTGGGTAGGGTAGGGTAGGGCAGGGTTGGGTAGGGTTGGGTAGGTAGGGTAGGGTAGGGTAGGGTAGGGTTGGGTAGGGCTGGGTAGGGTAAGGTAAGGTAGAGTAGGGTAAGGTAGGGCATGGTAGGGTAGGGTAGGGTAAGGTAGGGTAGGGTAGAGCAGGGTAAGTTAGGGTAGGGTAGGTTAGGGTACGGTAGGTTGGGTTAGGTTAGTCAATTTTTATATATCTTTGACAGCTCTCTCTCTCTCTCTCTCTCTCTCTCTCTCTCGTCTATGTTGTATACCTCTTTACTTTACCAACTTATGCCTCTCTCTCACGTCTCCTCCCCCTCCCCCCCTCTCTCTCTCTCTCTCTCTCTCTCTCTCTCACTCATCCCTACCACCCACAAGCATCTCTTTCACCCCCCGCTTCGTCTCTCTCTCTCACTCCACCCTCTCTCATAACCACCATCCCTCATCCTATCCTTACCACTTATTCCCACTACCAGCAGTACAATTGGGGACCTGGATGGAATTTTGATGGTTGCGTGTCTTACTCAAGGGTAGAACTGTGACCTAGAAGAATTGGTTGACTGACTTATTTCTCGTGTGGATGACAGGTGAAAAATAATCCTTTGCATCATTCCCTATCCCATATCCTGCCTCCCTATCCCATATCCTGCCTCCCTATCCCATATCCTGCCTCCCTATCCCATATCCTGCCTCTCTATCCCATATCCTGCCTCTCTATCCCATATCCTGCCTCCCTATCCCATATCCTGCCTCTCAGTCCCATATCCTGCCTCCCTATCCCATATCCTGCCTCCCTATCCCATATCCTGCCTCCCTATCCCCATATCCTGCCTCCCTATCCCATATCCTGCCTCCCTATCCCATATCCTGCCTCCCTATCCCATATCCCGCCTCATCCCCATATCTTGCCTCTCTCTCCCCATATCTTGCCTCTCTCTCCCCATATACTGCCTCTCTCTCCCCATTCTCATCCTATCCCTACCTATCTATACCCCTCTCACCCCCATCCCCCCACCCTATCCCTCTACCCCTTTCGTGCTGCGAACTACAAATGAGAATGAAAAATATGAGAAAAATAATAAAAATAAAAATATTCTTTATGCCCTGTGGAACCTCTCAAAAAGACGTAGATTTGTATTCTGCTTCTTACTACTACTACTACTACAACTACTACTACTACCACTACCACTAATAGTAATAATAATAATAATGATAATGATAATAATAATGATGATAATAATAATAATGATAATATTAATAATAATAATAAGAGGCCCCCCAGATAAAGACACTCCAATCCCGCTATCAAAACAAAGCAGACAAGTACAGGGTCGCTTAGTACACGGTAAATACAGTATAATTGAGTTAGATATATAAATAAACAATATCTGATGATAAAGAATAACCTAAATAATATTAATCTACCTTCTGTATGCCATAAGGAGGTCCCCAGATCGAAATAGACCAATATAAGGCCATGAAAAACAAATCTGAGAAGAACGGGGGTCGCTTACAACACTAATACTATACGATGTGGTGGTGCACGTGAGAGATGGGGTGTGTCCAGGTGGGAGCGCTGTTGGGTAATTAGTTTCAATCAACTGAGGTGTAATTGGACTGTTTTGGAAGACAGGGAGAGAGGGAGAGGGAGAGAGAGAGAGAGACAGAGAGAGAGAGAGAGAGAGAGAGAGAGAGAGAGAGAGAGAGAGAGAGAGAGAGCATAAGAAGAGAGGATAACTGCAGTAGGCCGGTTGGCCCATGCTAGGCAGCTCCTAGAAGAGTAACTGAACTACTAGAATGAGATAAGGATAGCAAAGAAGAAGGCTCTCCCTCGCCCTCCAAACCCTCCAGCCGAAGCCGGCAGGGAAAAGAAAGAACACCACGCAGTATAGAAAAACTGGCGTGGACATTTTATAGGAAAGTGTGAAAGGAGAACAGAGACTATGGTAGTGTAACCTGAAAAAGAAAAAGAATAAATTAGTATTGGTTATAAGATTTTCTTTTTTCTATATCCACCCCTTATTTGTCATATGCTTATCTAGCCTATGCTTGAAACTCTCAATGGAAGAGGCAGCAACTACTTTACTAGGTAGCTTATTCCATTCGTCTACTACTCTATTACCAAATCAATTTCTACCTATTTCCTTACTGAAACGGAATTTTTCTAGTTTGAAACCATTACTTCTAGTTCTATCCTGTATGCTCTCTTTAAGTACCTTGCTAATATCTCCCTTATTTATACCCTTCATCCACTTAAACACCTCAATTAAGAGAGATTAAAGAGAGAAACTAAAGAGATATTTGTATCCCTAATCAGCTCAAGTAAAACCCAAATCCTTAACAAAATCCAAGAACCAACTTAGCATGAAAAAACCTAACTCTAAACCCTCACTATTTCCCTCTGAGGTTTATAAAGGATCCGGACCTCTTTGTTATAAGCCTAGTGGTGTTTATCTGGGCTCACGAACCCTTTCAGAAGCGTAATTACTCATGAGAGGGAGGTGTGAGGCCCTAGGGATGAGGTGGAGAGCGAGGGTGACCGGAATCTTTGGTGTGGCTAGGGGGTCTGATGCCTCACCTTGATATTACCTGTGAGAGCATAGGAGGTGCTTGATTATTTGGCCCCCCCCCTCTCTCCCTCTCCCCCCTTCTCTCTCTCTCACACACACACACACACACACACACACACACACACACACACACACACACACACACACACACACACACACACACACACACACACACACACACACACACCTCCAACATTCACACACACAGTAGTTTTTGTGTAATCTTGCTCACAAACCAACGAACAAACAAACATACAAACGGACAGGGGTGAAAACATAACCTCGTTGGCGGGGGTAATAAATCGGTAAGGAAGAGGAGCTAGGGGACTTTCTAGGGAGCTTTGTAGGAGGGTAAGAAGCGTGATAAATATGAAGTAAAGGGCCGCTTCTCCCAGGCCTCACACTGTTTTCCATTCTGCTCCTCACAAAGCGGCACAATGGACACCTAATCCTCCATGAAGTGTAATCTGATGGGTGTAAACAGGGTGTAGGTGGGTGTAGGATGGGCGGGGCTGCTAAGGGAGGTAAGGAGGGAAGGATGGAGGGAGGAGGGTGGGAGGAAAGAGAAAGGTAAGGAGGGAAAGTGAGAGGGAAGGACACAGGATGGAGTAAGGAGGGTTGTGAGGAAAAGATGAGAGGGAGGGATGTAGTGTGGAGGGAAGAGAGAGAGAAGGGGGGAGGGAAGGAGAGATGGAGGGAGCAGGATGGAGGAAAAGCGGGAAGGAGGGATGGAGGGAGAGGGAGGAAAAGGGGGGCAGAGAGTAGGATGGACGGTGAAGAGTGGGGGGAGAGAGAGAGGGATGTAATATATATACATACATACAGGAGAGAGAGAGA
>NC_136990.1:2839774-2859774 GCF_032717465.1 Coenobita brevimanus
TCACCAGCGATTTTTTAGTACAAGCCCTGGATAAGTCACCTGCAGTTCTATCTATCTATCTGTCTATCTATTGCCAGACGCCTTAATCCCGTAAGGGGTGGCCACAAACAAATCGCCTGTATGTCGCCCTGTCCCCCGCCATTTCATTGCCCTGCTCCCAGCTCACACCCTCCTCTCTCATATACCTCTTCATCCCATCCCTCCATCTCATCCTCGGCATTTCCCTCTTGTACACCTCTCCACCTCACTCACATACACTCTTCTAGTCAATCTCTCATTCTCCATTCTCTCCACATAGCCAAATCATCTCAAAATACTTCTCCTAATGCTTTCTATCACATCCACATCAACACCACAACGCTCCTTCACTTCCCTATTTGTCTGTCTCTCTCCATGTAAGTCTCGAATTCTTTCCATCACATCCACCCCCACTCCACAACGCTCCTTCACTTCCTCATTTGTCTGTCTGTCTCTCCACGTAACATCCCAGTGCTTTCATACATATCTACACCAACACAAAGCTCCTTCACTTCCTCATTTGTCTGTCTATCTCTCCACGTAACTCTCTAATTCTTTCCATCACTTCCACATGAACACTCTTTCACTTCCTCATTTGTCTGTCTGTCTCTCTTTGTAACTTCCTCATGCATTCCATCACATCCACATTAACACCACAACACTCCTTCCTCGTTTGTCTGTCTCTACGTAATTCCACATCCACATTAACACCACAACACTCCTTCCTCGTTTGTCTGTCTCTGCGTAATTCCACATCCACATTAACACCACAACACTCCTTCACTTCCTCATTTGTCTGTCTGTCTCTCCACGTAACCCCACATTCCTTCTCAAATCGGCCACACATAACTGCAAGCGCCTTCATCTCACGTCCAAACTACTTCGCTGCTCTTTTGAACTCTCACAAACACATTTATCATCTGTATCTATTCATCATTACATTTACCTGTTATATGTATTGTTATATTTATTTATTTATTACAAGAGGCTATTATACAAAGGCGTTGGGCTTGTAACCACGCGTGTAACATCGCTTACAAAATGGCAGCGTATTTTCTCAGAGTCTTTCGATTCAGTAAGATATTGTTTCATGCATTACATCATCGTTTCTACCCAAGATTTAAAGAAAAATAAAATAATTGACGGAGATAACGATGATAACTGAATTATTGGGTGATTTATTAACTGTTCAAGAGGTGTGTTAAGGGAATTATATCGAAGAACAAAGGGAGATGAACAAGCTCCAACCTGCATCACCTGCGTCACACACAGACACGCCATTTTAACAAACACCTGGTAATCTATTTTTCCTCTCCTGCTTCTCCTTCGTCTTTGCCAAAATCGGCCACTTGGCGTTGAAATAGTGTAGCCCAGTTGATATTCGTTCTTTTAAAGCTACAAGGAAGATGCTACAAAGATGGAGTCGCCAGGGAAAATCAGCCCAAAAAGTCGCTAATCTGACACCGCCCTGAGCAGCGACTCTGGCGACAGTCCCGAGGCATGACCTGTTGGTGGATCTTTAGGGTCGTTGGTCGTGACGATGGAAGTGTTTAGGAAATATCAGTTGGAGTCACGGCTCTTGTGCCACCACCTGCAGTTACCGACGAAGGTGCAGAAGGCTTGGAAATAGTGCCTATCAACCACACGGGCTCATAAAGGCAGATAATCCAATATTTCCACATCCCTATTTGGAACATAACGAGCTTGCAGCCTCCCCCCACTCCCTGTGCCCTGCCATGACGTCATCCCAAGTGGCCAATCAGCGGGCGTTATGAGGTGACGAGCCGAGTACCCTGTCACCCTCCCCGTCAGTCTCTTTTTTCTCTCTCACGGTCACGCTTGCACGGGACGAGCCGGGGATATTTTTAGCCTCTCCTGGGTCATATCCGGGATTATACGGTGGATCGGTGACTGATATTACTGTGACGGTGATCAGGAAGCGACAGTGATCATAGTAGTGAGTGATGATTGTGAAATTGAGCAGTTAGAGTCAGACGCCACCGAAGATAAAGCCGGCTCTCCCTTGGTGCGTCTCCGAGACCATGCGGTGTTACGGTGACTGAATCTACTGTGACGGTGACCAGGAAGTGATTATAGCAGTGACGGTGACGGGGAAATGAAACAGTGACGGTGAAAAGGGGGGTTACGTAAGAAGGAACAATAGCCACCTGGGGCCTTGCACGGGGGTTCAATGTGGGTGGAAGTGGAGGGGGAGTGAGCGATGCTTGTCAGGCCTGTGGAAGTGAATGGGAGGTGATTTTAACAGTGAAGATGCCCTGGCAGTGATACGGTGATGACTGTGAGTGACCGGGAAGTGAGAGAGGTGACGGTGAGAGACAAGAACAGTGACGGTGAAGTGATAAAGCGCTGACGGTGACCAGGAGAGTGGAAATAAATGAAGTGAAAATAACAGTGAAAATTGCAGTGACATTACAGTGAAAAGGAAAATAATGGAGTAAGGGAAGGAAATACAGGTGGTTATACACAGGTGGTAAGTGGACGCCAGCTGAGCGACCACGTGGCTCCACACTCCACCCTACCCACGCCATCCACCTCCTCCACCGCACTTCTGCCTTCCTCCACGTGCTTCCACAGCGCCTCTACGCCACTCCAGCCCATCCACCCACCTCAATTCCACTCCATCCACCCCACCTCTACCCCACCCCACCTCCACTCCACTTCATCCACCCCACCTCTACCCCACTCCACCTCCACTCCACTCCATCCACCCCACCTCCACTCGACCCCACCCCATCCACCCCACTTCCACCTCCACTCCACCCCATCCACCCCACCACCACTCCATCCCATCCACCCATCCTCCACTCCACCACATCCACCCCACCTCCACTCCACCCCACCCAACCCTATCCACCCCACCTCCACTCCACCCCACCTCAACCCCACCCCATCTACTCCACCTCCTCTCCGTCCCATCCACCCCACCTCCACTCCTCTCCACCACATCCAACCCACCTCCACTTCCCTCCACCACATCCACACCCACCTCCACTCCATCCCATCCACACCACTCAACACCATCCACCCTACCTCCATTCCATCCACCCCACCTCCACTCCACCACATCCACACCCACCTCCACTCCACTCCACCACATCCACACCCACCTCCACTCCACTCCACCACATCCACACCCACCTCCACTCCACTCCACCACATCCACACCCACCTCGCCACTTCTGATTGGTGAGTATACCTATGATTGTGTTATTTTTTTTATTTTATTTTTATGCATTTTTCTATATACGGGAAAATAAGGAGTGGTGATTATTAGATATAGAATGTTCTTGCACCCGCGCTCGCAAAGGGAGAGCGCGGATGCTGTGTTTGGCTAGATGTGTGTGTGGGGAGGGGCTGTGTGTGTGTGTGGGGGGTGCATTCAGACCAAACCTGATGGAAAGGAATAAATTGCTAAGGAGGAGGTGTTGGGGAGGCTCCTTACCTGACGAGAATATGAGAGAGAGAGAGAGAGAGAGAGAGAGAGAGAGAGAGAGAGAGAGAGCCTGCAGCCGTAAGTGGTCAGTGAAGCGTGATTGACCTTTCAATATGCACTTATGGAAAGCTAACCCACACTGAGAAACACTTACACACTTACACTTACACACACACACACACACACACACACACACACACACACACACACACACAAAATTCCCCCCCCACACACACAAAATTGCCACATACACACATAGGGCACACACACACACACACACACACACACACACACACACACACACACACACCTTCCTATTCAGCCCACTTAATCAATTTACAAGGGGTTCACTTTTTATGCTCTCTCTCTCTCTCCCTCTCTCTCTCCCCCCCCTCTCTCTCTTTCTCTCTCTCTCTCTCTCTCTAACAATGCCATCTATCTTGCTCTCCATATCTCAGTCCATAAATGTCCTGCCTCATATTCTCATCTGTTTCTGCCAATTGGCCTGTTTCTCTCTCTCTCTCTCTCTCTTCTTTTTCACACTAGTTCAGCCTTAGTCATTCTTCTTTGTCTGTCTGTCTCTGTCTCTGTCTGTCTTTCTGTCTGCCTGTCTGTCTCTACCCTGTTTCTCCTTCATTTTCACACTACTTCGGCCTCAGTCATTCGTCTTCTTTACTCTCTCTCTCTCTGAATTTCTTCTCCTTTACTCTCTCTCTCTCTCTGAATTAAATATGATGGTTGGTGTAGTCCATTCCTTTCAACTTGGCCCAGATTTTCGTCCTTTGGCAGCTTATTTCACGTAGCTCAGTGGCAGAAAAAGACAATACTACGGCTCTACATCCTTCCCATAGCACTTCTTCGTGACTATACTCCTTTCACCTTAACTTGGCCCAGATTTTCGTCCTTTGGCAGCTTATTTCACGTAGCTCAGTGGCAGAAAAAGACAATACTGCGCCTTACATCCTTTCCACAGCACTTCTTCGTGACTAGCACCATATTCCAGGGTTAATCTAATGCTAAGGATTCGGAGAGATGGCAAATCTAGGCCAAGTCAGAGTAAAAAGAGTATAGTATTCGCTCAACTAGCAGCGTGAGGTTGCAAACTGGTTGGCTCAGTCTAATTCCATATTGCATTAAGGTTTGGCCACGTACATGCATTCTCTCTCATATTGCACATGCCTTCACGTCTCTACCCCGTGTGTACGTCAGCGCGTGTGCACCTTCTTGGGTATTGGTGCTACGTACATGGGAAACGCACAGAGTCTTAGTTTTTGTGTACGTGTGAGGTGTGGATACGTCTCACTGATTGGTAGCTTGTACAAGGGTGATGGTGGTGGTGATAGTTGTGGTGGTTGTGGTGGTGGTTGTTGGGATGGCTGTGGTGGTGGTAGTGGTGATAGTTGAGGTGATGGTGGTTGCTGGGATGGCTGTGGTGGTGGTAGTGGTGATAGTTGAGGTGATGGTGGTTGCTGGGATGGCTGTGGTGGTGGTGGTGGTGGTTGTGGTAGTGGTGATAGTTGTGGTGGTGATGGTACTGATGATGATTATGGTAGTGATGGTTGTGGTGGTGGTAGTTGTGGTGATGGTGATAGTGGTTGTGGTGATATTTGTAGGGGTGGTGATAGATGTGATGATGATATTGATGGTGGTAGTAGAGATGCCGATAGTGGTGGTGGTGATGGTGGTAGTTGGGCTGTGATCAAAGGATTGGTTGTAATGATGGTGGTGGTGACAATGAAGATGGTGGTGGTAGTTAGGGTGTGATGAAAGGATTGGTGGTAGTGATGGTGGTGGTGTGATGATGATGGTGGTGGTAGCTAGGGTGTGATGATAGGGTATGTGGTAGTGATGGTGGTGGTGTGGTGATGATGGTGGTGGTAGCTAGGGTGTGATGATAGGGTATGTGGTAGTGATGGCGGTGGTGGTGGTGGTGGTGAAGATGATGACTGTGGTTGTAGCTACGGTGTGATGAAAAGATATGTGGTAGTGATAATGATGATGGTGGTGTGGTGATGATTGTGGTGGTAACTAGGGTTCGATAGGGTATGTGGTATGGATGGTGGTGGTGGTAGGGGTAGGGTATGTGGTAGTGATGGTGATGATTGTGGTGGTAACTAGGGTTCGACAGGGTATGTGGTAGGGATGGTGGTGGTGGTAGGGGTAGGGTATGTGGTAGTGATGGTGTTGGTGGTGATGATTGTGGTGGTAACTAGGGTTCGATAGGGTATGTGGTAGTGATGGTGGTGGTGGTAGGGGTAGGGTATGTGGTAGTGATGGTGGTGGTGGTGATGATTGTGGTGGTAGCTAGGGTTCGATAGGGTATGTGGTAGTGATGGTGGTGATAGTGAGAGTGGTGATGGCAAGTATCCCGTCTATTACTATCGTTCTTACCAATTTTGTTTATTAAAGGACATTATGAAGGGAAAAAAATCATTCACAGACTTCCACATTCCATTCTCTTCCTCTCAGTTTAGATTTCACATTAGTGGTAGGTGGTGGCGACCATCATCCACTCACTTGATGTAGTGCTGCTTACTTCTTCCTTAGCCTTTATCATTCTTTTTCTGTGCCTGCCCTCCTCTCTTCCTATTTCTCACCATCATCCACTCACTTGATGCAGTGCTGCCTACTTCTTCCTTAGCCTTTATCATTCTTTTTCTGTGCCTGTCCTCCTCTCTTCCTATTTCTCACCATCATCCACTCACTTGATGCAGTGCTGCCTACTTCTTCCTTAGCCTTTATCATTCTTTTTCTGTGCCTGCCCTTCTCTCTTCCTATTTCTCCCATCTTTCCTGTCACTTCTTATTGCTTTTCTATCCTTTACAGGTGGCTTTACATTGAGTGACAAACCAAATGGTTTCCTGTAAGCCAAGAAACCATTTACAACGCTGGGTGGTAACCATATAACCAAACCATGCATGCTACCTATGTGTCAGCAAGTGGGTTGGTGGAGGGTTAGTGCCCCTCCCCGTAAAACAAATAATTCAAAGTCAAATGGCCACCCCTTACGGGATTATGGCGTCTGGCAATAGATAGATAGATAGATTTTTTCTCCCTCTCTGCGCTAAAGTCCTTAAACTCTATTATAAATCTTTCTCCATAGCCCTCTGTACACACTCAAATCTACATCCACTTCCAAAAAATCTGTACTTACAAACTTCCAAAAACTCTGATTGTCAAAGTAAGTGGAAATTGAGACGAAGGTGGCTATTTTTCGTGTAAATTCGTAGGTCTGGCGTAAGGTGAAAGCAGCTGTGGTTATAAATTCGGTGATGGTGGCGGTGATAGCATTTGTAACCCTGGTATCAACGCCGCTGGAAAAAGCAACGTTATTTCTCCGTCTGAATGTAGTGTTGCCAGCTTAGCGACTCCCCCCACTTGATTTAGAGATATTAACCTGATCTAGTGGTAATTTGTAACGCTCTGTGGCAAGAAATTTAGCTAGTTTCAGAATATTTCTGTAAAGTTTGAGCAATATTCCAGTGATTAAAGGCTTCTTTCTAGTGACTGGAGAGTTTTGGATTTAGCGACACTTTAGCTGTTTTTGAGAGCAAGTTTTTGGATATATATGGCTTTGGAAACACTAGGAGAATTTTGAGCGGTTTTTCAGAGCAAGTTTAGCGGTATCTGTGGCCTTGGAATTGGCAACACAAGGAATGATAGTGTAATTCTAGCACAAAGGTCTCTGCATTTTTTCTCTTGAATATTTGAAAGGTTGAATTTAATCTCTGTGAACGAAAGAAAGAGCGGAGTCATTAGTGTGAGGTATCGTGTGCAGCAGGTCAGCTCCAGAACTTTTCCTTTTCAGTCTTTCCTATGAAATTTCCATGTTAGTTTTTCAATGCTGCATGGTGGTTTTTCTCACATTTTCCTGCCTATTTTAACTGGAGGGTTTGGAGGCGGGGGGAGCCTTCTTGCTTTACTGTCCTTATCCTTCAGCATGTAGAATAAGACCTCGTAGTCATAGTCAACTCTGTAACAAACAGCCTCGAAAGGATCATAAGGTCTGTTGCTGTTTGCATTCCTTTTTACTTCTTTGTATTTCCTACTGCCTATGATCTCCAATGTAGGTAGGTAGGTAGGTGGGGAGGGAGGAGGTAAGTCAACCGTTGCTCCTAGTCCTTCATGTATGCAACAGGTCAACTCTGAAACTGTCTTCCTTTATATTGCCTATGACCTCCAGTGTAGGTAGGTAGGCAGGTAGGTGGGGACGGAGGGAGGAGGTAAGTTAACTGTTACTCCCAGTCCTTCATTATGCAACAGGTCAACTCTGGAACTGTCTTCCTCTGTCTGCATTTCCTACTGCCTATGACCTCCAGTCTTTTAAAAGCAGTGTGTCCAGGCATCTCGAAATGAACGCATCTTGAATTTGGCTCTCTGTTATCTTCATTCATTCATTCATTCATTGCCAGACGCCATGTATCCCAAACGGGGTGGCCAAGGGCTCTCTGTTATCTTGTTTTTGTTTTTTCTTGGTGGGAACAATCTTGATGGTTTCTGTCCTTTGGTTCCCTCTATCTATCTATCTATTTATTGCCAGACGCCTCAATCCCGTAAGGGGTGGCCACAAACAAATCGCCCCCATGTCGCCCTGTCACCACCATTTCGCTGCCCTGCTCCCAGCTCACATCCCCCTCGCTCATATACCTCTCCACTCCATCCCTCCAGCTCATCCTTGGCCTCCCCTCCCTCTCCCCTCCTCCACCTCACTCACTGACCTCGTCAGTCTCTCTCCCTTTCTTCCTTCTTCCTTGCGTAAAATAATGATAGGTTGACAGACTATGGGGGGAGTTGTGGACAGGAGTTGAGTTAGTACGTTGGTTGAACATTGATAAAGTGAAGCCTAACTCTGGAAAACACTAAAGGTTCCTTGATAGTTGATCATGTGGGAAGGAGAATGAGAGACTGACTGGGCGAGTGTAGTGAGCTGGAGGGGGAAGAGAAATAAGGTGACTGAGAGATTGACTAGGAGAGTGTATAGTGTGTGTGTGTGTGTGTGTGTGTGTGTGTGTGTGTGTGAGATTAGGTGAGGTGAGGGGGGACACTGAAATCACATGAGCATAGGTGAGATGAGGAGATGAGATGAGGTGGATTCAGGTGAGGTAAGATGAAGTGCACTGAGATGAGAAAGAATGAGGTGAACTGAGGTATATAGCATTCGTGTGAGGTAAGGTGAGGTGAGTGGGAAAGTGTATAGCCAAATAGAATGCAATGTTGTTTTTCGTTCTGTCTTCCTAATACGGAGATACCAAACGTCCCTTGCCAGTCTACCTACCCTGGCACTCACTCACTCACTCGGTCGCTCACTCACTCACTCACTCGCTCACTCACTTAACCATATCCACCTACCTTGACATTCACTCACTCACTCACCCACCTATCCCAGCACTTACTCTCACTCATCCGCCAAATCCTTCAGATGCACATTCACTCACTCCTGCACACACACACACACACACACACACACACACACACACACACACACACACACACACACACACACACACACACACACACACACACACAGAAACTTGAAATTATAGAAAAGGCTAACCAAAAGACGGTCGGCATTGCGCTCTATGAAACTATCTATCTACCTATTGCCAGACGCCTTAATCCCATAAGGGATAGCCACAAACAAACCGTCTCCATGTCGTCCTGTCCCCCGCCATTTCACTGCTCTGCTCCCAGCTCACACCCCCTCTCTCATATACCTCTCCATTCCATACCTCCATCTCATCCTTGACCTCCCCCTCCCTCTCCTCCCTCTCCACCTCACTCATACACTCTCCTCGTCAGTCTCTCTCCATCCTCTCCACATGGCCAAACCACTTCATTGTGTTTCTCCTAACGCTTCCTATCACATCCACATCCACACCACAACGCTCCTTCACTTTCCCATTTGTCAGTCTCTCTCTCAATGTGACTCCACATGCTCCTCTCAAATAACTCATTTCACTGCACTCACTCTTGACTTCTGTCCCTCCAACAACGTCCAAGCTTCACTTCCATACGTCAGAGTTGGTATCACAATACTGTCATGTAGTAACTTTTTCACATCCATGTTCACTTCCTTGTTTCTTATCATTGCTTTCAAGGAACTAGCAACCTTTCTTCCTTGTTGTACCCTTTCAAGCACTTCATCCTCCAAACTTCCATCTTTACTCATCACACTACGCAAGTACGTAAACGTACTCGCATTTTCCATTTCCTCCTCATCTAACCTCACTGTACATTCACTGATTTCACCTAGGCTGTCTCAAAGACCATCACTTTACTCTTCCCTACATTCTCCTTTAGATTCCGTTTCTAACATACTCTCCCAATCTCATCCACCAAGCCTTGCAGCTCCCCTTCGTCTTCATTCAACAACACAGTATCATCTCCAAACAACAGTACAGGAAGTTTCCAAACACTGCCCTCTCTCATTAGGGCCGCTCCAACATCCACTGCCCTACCTTGTATCTTTTTAATAACCCCACCCATATACAGACTGAACAACCATGGAGACATGACACATCCCTGTTTCAATCCAACCTTCAAATAGAAAAATTCACTCAGTTCACCATCCACACGCACTGCAGCCTTATCACCATCATACATACTCTTCACAGCATTCAACAACTTCCCATCTACTCCATATATTCTTAACACTTTCCACAATACTTGTCTATCCACCCTGCCATATGCTTTCTCCAAATCCATGAAAGCCGCATACAACTTCTTTCCCTTCTCTAGAAACTTTTCCGCGTAATAAAAGACGGTAGGCATCGCGCAAAATAAAACCGCGTAACAGAAGAGTCACGCAGAAATAGGCCACCGATCCATAACCCTAATGGAGAGGCCGTCCGGTAGGGAATCACATGCACGCAATCTCAACGCGGCATCAAGACCAGACAAAGACAATGGCGAATTCCAGGCTAGATTCCACGAGTAAGATGGAGAAAGGTAGGACATGCTGAGCCTACCTCCTGCCTCTCTCTCTCTTTCTTCTCTCTCTCCCTCTCTCTCTCTTTCCCTCTCTGGGACATGTTCAGCCTCTTCCTTTGTCTTTTTCTTTCTTTCTGTCTGTCTGTCTGTCTGTCTGTCTCTCTCTCTCTCTCTCTCTCTCTCTCTCTCTCTCTCTCTCTCTCTTTTCTGTCTTTGTATCACTGTTTCTTTCTCTGTCTGTCTGTCTGTCTGTCTCTCTGTCTGTCTGTCTGTCTGACTGTCGGTCTCTGTCTCTCTCTTTCTCTCACACACACACACACACACACACACACACACACACACACACACACACACACACACACACACACACACACACACACACACACACGTTCCATCTACCCACCGCTGTCCTGTCTGTCTCTATCTCACTCTCTTCACTCATCCCTGTCGCAGGACCCTAATATTTCTCTCTCTCTCTCTCTCTCTCTCTCTCTCTCTCTCTCTCTCTCTCTCTCTCTCCAACTGATAGCATTCCCACCTACAAGTACTCTAATTGTAAATTCTCTCTCTCTCTCTCTCTCTTCCTCTGCACTCTTAACCATCCACTCACCTGATAGCACCACCACTAAACATTACTCCCATTTCTTCCCTTCAATTAACACAAAGGCTTTTAAAACCAGAAGTCCTATGCCACATGTCCACATTTCCCCCATATCCACCCCTATGTCCAGGCTACATAGGGGTGAAATAGGTCCCTTTTCCGCCCTGCTGCCTATGTCCTTGATGCTCTGGCCTTTTGGGTGATAATTGATGTTATTTGTTAGTAGAGAGAGAGAGAGAGAGAGAGAGAGAGAGAGAGAGAGAGAGAGAGAGAGAGAGAGAGAGAGAGAGAGAGAGAGAGAGAGAGAGAGAGAGAGAGAGAGAGAGAGAGAGAGAGAGAGAGAGAGAGAGAGAGAAATATTAGAGTCTCGGGACGGGGATGAGTAAAGAGAGGGAGATAGGCGGAGACAGACAGGACAAGTGTGTGTGTGTGTGTGTGTGTGTGTGTGTGTGTGTGTGTGTGTGTGTGTGTGTCCGAATCCGGGTACACACTTGCCAACCCGTTCCCTAATACATCTCCACTGCTCTGTTCCATATATTTCCCCATATCACCCTCTCAGCACCAGTACCCACAGTCCATATTAAATACATGCCAGGGCTGTCTCATTCAGGGCTGGTGGAATGATGTCAGCCTTTGTTTCTTTCTTTTTTGACGCAGGTGGGCTTGTGAAGGATCATTATAGCCTGCTTGAACGAAATTAAATCAATCAGAATTCCTTTTTTTTTTTTTTTTTTTTTTTTTTTAATGTTCTGTTCGTCTGTCTTTCACTAACAATTTTTCGAAACGTGGCGACTAATTTCCGTAGACTTTTGCGACTTCCTTCCTTCCTCCTCCTCTTCCTCCTCCTCCTCCTCCTCCTCCTCCTCTCCTATTCACCTCCTCCTCTTCTCTTCCCCTTCCCTCCCTTTCCCTCTTCACTCCAGACCCCTTTATTTCTTCTCCTCTTTCCCTCCCTTCCTTCCTCCTCTCCAGTTCCTTCTCTCCCTCTTCCTCTTTCCTCCTCGCTCGCTTTTCCTCACTCCTCTCCTCCTCCTTCCCTTCCTTTTCCCTCCATTCTCTCATCCTTCTTTCCCTTTTCCTCCCAGTCCTCTTTCCTCTCCTTTCCTCCTCCCTCTCCCGCTCCTCTCTTTCTTCTTTTACTTTCCTCCCGTTTTTCCATTGCTTTCGCTCTTCTCCCTCCTCCTCCTCCTCCTCCTCCTCCTCCTGCTCAGGTACACCTCAGGTAATGTTGGGTCTGTTGGACCCCAACAGCTCTATAGAGCAAAGACAGAGCCAGCTCCAGGAATGACCCCATCACCACCCTAAACTACTTAACCAGTCAGGAAGGTAGAACAGATCGTTAGGGCTTATTTTAATATATGAAAAACTAAAGATAAAAGTTGCTGGGCTTGGTATGTTTCTTTGGCCATAGATACACAGATTAATGCTTCACTTCCTCCTCTTGTCATTATCTGTGCCACCACGTGCAGGCGTCCCTCTCTAGGATCTTATGTACAGTGTTGGGATGTTATTTTATCTGTGTCTCTTCTGTCTCTCAAAATTCCTAACTAGATTTTAAAATGCCCTTCAGAATTTGGTCTTCGTGTGTGTGTGTGTGTGTGTGTGTGTGTGTGTGTGTGTGTGTGTGTGTGTGTGTCTTCCTGCTCTGTCTCTTTCTATCTCTGCTTCTATCTCTCTCTCTCTCTCTCTCTCTCTCTTCTTTCATTTCTTCATCCATCCCTTCCTTACTTACAAGACACTGAAACCACATATTTTTTCTCATCCACACTCACCTTTACCCTGCACCCTCTTCCTTCCCACCTACACCCACCTACACCCACTTACACCAATCTACACCTTGTCATGACCAGCTCGCACCCACACTTACACCCCCACCTACTCCCCCACTTAGGCTACACTGACATACACCTCTCCACCTACATCCCAGCTAATTCCTTTCCCCCTACACGCCTTCATACACTTACCTTCACCCCACAACCTCCCACTTACACCTACCTGCCCACCCACTTACACCCCACCCACCTGTACCCACCCCCACCCACTCCCATCTCATCTCCACCCACCTACATACAGTCAGGCAGCCCATGTCCCCACCTAACCCCACCCATTCACATTATCCTGCACACCCACCCATCATTCCCCACCTACCCCACCTGACCTACCCACCTAAACTTAGCTGCACACCCACTTACAACCCACCCACCTACACCCAGCCAGGCCGCCCACAAACCCACCTACCCACCTACTCACACTACCCAACACACCCATCATTCCCCACCCGACCTACCCACCTAAACTCACCTGCACACCCACTTACACCCCCACCCATGTCCCCCACCCTCCTACACCCACAAACCCACCTAACCCACCCACACACACTTCATTCTCTGTACCTGCTGGGTCTTTGGACGGGAATATAAATGAATAAATTGAGGCGCTTCGCTCAGGACACGGGGCTACGCATGTCGACCTAGGCTACTCACAGGCTAGATTAACTTCCCCTGTTTCACCTGCAATGGCCAGGGACCCTAGTTCCCCCAATTAGCTTCCCCCTATTTCATCCTGTACAGTGTTGGACAGAAGTTAGCCCTATTTACCTCACCTATTTCACTTAGCTACAGGTGGAGGGAAAAGTTTGATGCTGGTTAGTTGAAGGGGAGACTAGCTTTATCTCTCTCGCTACGGCTGTGTTCAGAAGGTAGGCTAATATTTCAACTTCTTGTCTTATACTAGAGGAGGTACACACACACACACACACACACACACACACACACACACACACACACACACACACACACACACACACACACACACACACACACACACACACACACACACAAATACACTCTCCCTTCCTTCCTCCCTCCCTCCCTCCCTCACTCACTCACTCACTCACTCACTCACTCACTCACTCACACACACACACACACACACACACACACACACACACACACACACACACACACACACACACACACACACACACACACTCTAACCTTAACCAACAGCACAAAATCAGTCTTTCGTGTCCTCCACATTATAAACACAAATATATTAACCCTTCACCTCGACGAGCCATTTTTGAGTCTGTCTTTCTCTTTTTTTATTTTTTTTTTTCATGAGTTTTCGAGGCGTATTCTAGGAGAAGATTGTGCCCTGGAAGAAATTGATCCCCTGGCTCCTTCATCCACGTGTAGTTAATAGGCACTGAGCCCTTGTAGAATGAGTATGTCTTTTTTATGTATATTTGTCTTCAGATTCCCCAACACCTCTTCCTTAGCGATTTATTCTTGGAGTGTGGTAGGTGTGGTGGATGTGGTAGGTGTGGTGGATGTGGTAGTGTGGTAGGTGTGCTAGTTGTGGTAAGTGTGGTAGGTGAGGTAGTTGTGGTAGGTGTGGTAGTTGTGGTAAGTGTGGTAGGTGTGGTAGTTGTGGTATGGTAGGTGTGGTAAATGTGGTGGGTGTGGTAGTTGTGGTCGGTGTGGTAGTTGTGGTCGGTGTGGTAGTTGTGGTAAGTGTGGTAGTTGTAGTAGGTGTGGTAGTTGTGGTAAGTGTGGTAAATGTGGTGGGTGTGGTAGTTGTAGTAGGTGTGGTAGTTGTGGTAGGTGTGGTAAATGTGGTGGGTGTGGTAGTTGTAGTAGGTGTGGTAGGTGTGGTAGTTGTGGTAGGTGTGGTAGGTGTGGTATGGAGTCTAGTCACTGAAGTTTCCCCTAAAATGTCGAACCCGGGTCACTTGCTTCGTTAGACTCACCACATGTACTGCTAACCCATTACCCCCCCCCCAATTTGCATACGGGGGGGGAGGGGGAAGGGGGGTGGGTTAGTTGGTGAGTGGGTGAATGGTGTGGTGGTGTGGTGTGGTGTGGTGTGGTGACGTGGTGTGGTGTGGTGTGGTGGTGTGGTGTGGTACTGTGTTATTTCATATTAAGGGACATGATAAAAGATGAATGAATGAATGAATGCAGAAAGAGAGAGAGAGAGAGAGAGAGAGAGAGAGAGAGAGAGAGAGAGAGAGAGAGTCAGGAATATAAGGCAGTGCAGTAGAGGACGACTTATCACCAGAGAGAGAGAGAGAGAGAGAGAGAGAGAGAGACCACTTATCACCTGACCACAAGCGGCCAGGTAGCCCAGGTAAAGTCATTAGCGGTCCAACACGCACAAGGACCCTGCAATACGGTCTCTGAAAATCTGTCTCTGCAATCCGGTCAGTGAAATTCGGTCTCTGAAATTCGGTCTCTGCAATACGGCCACTGGAATTCGGTCTGTCACTGAAATTCGGTCTCTCACAGCTGCAGGGCTTGGTGGATGAGTTTGGGAGAGTGTGTAAGGAACGGAATCTAAAGGTGAATGTTGGGAAGAGTAAAGTGATGGTCTGTGAGAGAAGTGAAGTCAGTGAATGTACAGTGAGGTTGGATGAGGAGGAAATGGAAAATGTGAGTACGTTTAAGTTCCGTACTTGGGTAGTGTGATGAGTAAGGATGGAGGGGTGGAGGGTGAAGTGCTGGAAAAGGTACAATAAGGAAGAAAGGTTGCTGGTTCCTTGAAAGCAGTGATAAGAAACAGGGATGTGAGCATGGAAGTGAAAAAGTTACTACATGACAGTATTGTGATACCAACTCTAACGTATGGAAGTGAAGCTTGGACGTTGTTGGAGGGACAGAAGTCAAGAGTGAGAGCAGTGGAAATGAGTTATTTGAGAGAAGCATGTGAAGTTACATGGAGAGACAGACTGACAAATGAGGAAGTGAAGGAGCGTTATGGTGTGGATGTGGATGTGATAGGAAGCGTTAGGAGAAACACACTGAGGTGGTTTGGCCATGTGGAGAGGGTGGAGAGTGAGAGACTGAAGAGGAGAGTGTATGTGAGTGAGGTGGAGGGGGAAGAGGGAGGGGGAGGCCAAGGATGAGGTGAAGGGATGGAGTGGAGAGGTATATGAGAGAGGGGGGTGTGAGCTGGGAGCAGGGCAGTGAAATGGCGTTCAACAGGGCGACATGGAGGCGATTTGTTTGTGGCCACCCCTTACGGGATTAAGGCGTCTTGGAATAGATAGATAGATAGACGTACCTTGACCAGGGCAGTCCGATACCTGAGGCCAGACAGTCTTCCTACATGCCACACTTTCACATATCACCTTTTTGACGCCAATACTCATTATCCATATTGAATGCATGCATGGGCTGTTTTATATTGGAGTGGTGTATTGGCATTAGAGAGAGAGAGAGAGAGAGAGAGAGAGAGAGAGAGAGAGAATGTGTTTGTTAATGTTTGTGCGTGTGTAACCTATGTGTGTGTGTGTGTGTGTGTGTATTTGTTTGTTAGTGTATGTGTGTATGTGTGTGTGTGTGTGTGTGTGTGTGTGTGTGTGTGTGTGTGTGTGTGTGTGTGTGTGTGTTTGTGTGCATACTGGGCGAGGAAGGAGCCTTGGAAATAACAAACCCTGATCCTGTTTTTGGCAGTAAAGTGTTAAGATAATTGTAATGAGGTGGAGGAGGGGAGGAGGGGAAGACCGAGGAAGGGAGAACCGATGCAGAATAAAAGAAGAACAAGAGGAGAAGGGTATAGAACAGAGGAGGAGGAGGAGGAGTGGAGGAATGAAGAGAGCAAGAAAAGGCATGGAAAAGAGAAGAAGAGGGGAGAGGAAGACGAACAGATGAAGAAGAGAAGGAGGTATAGAACAGAGGAGGAGGAGGAGGAGGAGGAGGAGGAGGAGGAGGAGGAAAAAGGAGAGAGGAGGTAGAGATGGGAAAAGGAGGAGAGGAGGAAAGAAGAGAATAAGGGAGGAAAAGGAAATGAGAAGAAGAGGAGAGAAAAAGAATAGAAGATTGGAAAGGAGTGGATGAAGAGAGGAGAAGAGGAGAGGAAGAGAGGAAAAGAAGAGGATAGGAGGAAGAGAGAAGAGAGGAAGTGAGGGGAAGAGGAGGAGAGGACGAAGAGAAGAGATGAAGAGAGGAGAAGAGGCGACGAAAGTGGAGGAGAGAAGAGAAGAGGAAAAGAGAAGAAGAGGAGAAAGAGAGATTATACGGAGAAAGACAAATAAGAGAGAATAACGACGGAAAAGAGGAAGAGAGGAAGATGAAAAAAGAGAGGGGAAAAAGGAGAGAAGGGAAGAGAAGAGGAAGAGGTAATAGCAGAGGAAGAGGAGGGAAGAGGAGGAGAGGAGGGAGGGGATAGAAAGTGGAGGCTTGGAGAGAACAGGAGAGAACAAGTGATGCAGAACAGATGCAGAACATAAGTAGGTAGGCTAATAACGGGTGTAGAGAGGAAGAAGAAAAAGAAGGAGGAGGAGGAGAAGGAAGAAGAGGAGGAGGAGATGGAGACTGAGACGGAGGAGGAGAAGGAGAGGAAGAGGAAGACGAAGAAGAAGAAAGATGATGATGATGAGGAGGCGGAGGAGCAAGGGAACGGGGATACTAAACAGCTACAACCCTTATGGTCCTTTCGAGGCTATTTGTTACAGAGTAGACTATGACTACAAGATCTAACTCTACATGCTGAAGGATAAGGATAGTAAAGCAAGACTATGACTACAAGATCTAACTCTACATGCTGAAGGATAAGGATAGTAAAGCAAGACTATGACTACAAGATCTAACTCTACATGCTGAAGGATAAGGATAGTAAAGCAAGACTATGACTACAAGATCTAACTCTACATGCTGAAGGATAAGGATAGTAAAGCAAGACTATGACTACAAGATCTAACTCTACATGCTGAAGGATAAGGATAGTAAAGCAAGACTATGACTACAAGATCTAACTCTACATGCTGAAGGATAAGGATAGTAAAGCAAGACTATGACTACAAGATCTAACTCTACATGCTGAAGGATAAGGATAGTAAAGCAAGACTATGACTACAAGATCTAACTCTACATGCTGAAGGATAAGGATAGTAAAGCAAGACTATGACTACAAGATCTAACTCTACATGCTGAAGGATAAGGATAGTAAAGCAAGACTATGACTACAAGATCTAACTCTACATGCTGAAGGATAAGGATAGTAAAGCAAGACTATGACTACAAGATCTAACTCTACATGCTGAAGGATAAGGATAGTAAAGCAAGACTATGACTACAAGATCTAACTCTACATGCTGAAGGATAAGGATAGTAAAGCAAGACTATGACTACAAGATCTAATTCTACATGCTGAAGGATAAGGATAGTAAAGCAAGACTATGACTACAAGATCTAACTCTACATGCTGAAGGATAAGGATAGTAAAGCAAGACTATGACTACAAGATCTAACTCTACATGCTGAAGGATAAGGATAGTAAAGCAAGACTATGACTACAAGATCTAACTCTACATGCTGAAGGATAAGGATAGTAAAGCAAGACTATGACTACAAGATCTAACTCTACATGCTGAAGGATAAGGATAGTAAAGCAAGACTATGACTACAAGATCTAACTCTGCATGCTGAAGGATAAGGATAGTAAAGCAAGACTATGACTACAAGATCTAACTCTACATGCTGAAGGATAAGGATAGTAAAGCAAGAAGGCTCCCCCCATCACCAAACCCTCCAGGAAAAAGTGAGAATAACCACCATGCAGCATGGAAAAACTGACATGGAAATTTTATAGGAAAGACTGAAAAGGAAAAGTTACATTCTGTAATATTTTATCTCTAAGCTAACTGAAAGAGGAAGTATTAAAGTAAAATAAATAAGGAAATAAATAAATATATAAGGCATGACATTATGTACGGGTACGGCGATTTAACGGGGCGTCTGAAGACATAGCGTGGAAATTGCACTGTGCACGGTGTGGATGTTTAGGGGTGGTGCGGCAGCCTTGCCTGGCGCTATTAAGGTAGGCAGCAGTCAATCAGGCTCCAGCTCCGTTCACTCCACTGAGACAAGGAACTTTCCCATGTGGGACAAGCAAACAAGTCACCTCCTGAAGCAGTGATCCCTGGTACATTAAAAAAAATCCCGATGGTGGTCACTTGACTAACAGGGACCCTCAGTGATCCACAGCCCATCACAGGTCGAAAGTATGAGTAGTGACCGTTAACTCATGCTATCTGTGCAGATCCTAGTCTGTGCTTATAGTAGTGTATTTGCATTAAATAAATTGAGGAGAAGGAGGAGGAGGAGGAGTAGAAGAAGAAGCAGCATAAGAAGTGCATATAATCCTAGGTGAGACAGGTGTTAGTGTGGACAGGAAGCAGGACAGGTTATGTAGCAAAGACAGGTGTGGCTAAGGACAGGCGAGGCAGGTCGTGAGGCAGGTGAGGCCCCTTAGGCAGGCAGGCAGGCAGTGAGGCAGGCAGAGGCAGTGATCCGTACCTCCTGTGTGCTGCCTTCTGTTCTGCCTACCTCTGTACCTACCTACCTACCTACCTGCCTGCCCATCTCTTTGCCACGTTCTCTGCCTACCTACCCTCTTGCTTACCTACCTTGCTGGCTACCTCGCTACCTATCACCCTACTTACCACTCTGCGTACCTACCTCACTATCACCCTACCTATCTACCTACCTCTCACCCTACCTACCACCCACCCGCCTAACCACCCCCATCTCGCCACACCCTCTCCCGCATCCTACTCACAATCTCTTTCCTCCTCCAGTATCCTGCCTCCATCTCTCTCTCCTCTTCCTCTTTCACTCCCAACCTCTCTTCCAACTCCTTCTTCTCCGTCCTGACCCCCTCTTTCTCTCCTCTTCCTCCTTTTTCCTTACTCCCACAGTCTCCCCACACCCTCTCCTCCTCAATCTTCTCTCCCCACACCCTCTCCTCTTCCATCCTCTCTCCCCACACCCATATCTCCCTCAAAATGCCTCCCAATCTCTCCTTTCTGACTCCCAAATCCTCTCCTCATACACCCCAAGCTACATCCTTCCCCTGTAAATTCAAAGCAAGGAAATTGATCAGATAAACTTTGATTACTTTGCATCTTGTGACAGCTGTGTGTAGGGCAGTATAAGAAGAAGAAAGAGGAGGAGGAGGAGGAGGAGGAGGAGGAGAAGAGGAGGAAGAAGTAGA
>NC_136990.1:2864774-2877274 GCF_032717465.1 Coenobita brevimanus
CTTCCTCCTTGTTTCCTCCTTGCCTACCTACCCTCTTACCTACCTACCTACCTACTTACCCAACCCTCCCCTTCCCACAACTGTCCTTTCATCCTCCCTACCCAAATGCTATCACTTATGCTTCTTTGGGTTGTTACTTAATCCCACTACCTTCCTACCTTCTTGCCTACCTACCTACCTACCTACCTGTCTTTTCATCTTACCTACACACGTGCCTCTGTTCATCTAAGCTACCGACACACCACTTTACCTTCGTTACACCTGCCTACCCAACTACCTGGCTGCCTAACTGCTTACCTGCCTACCTCCTGCCTTACCCATTACCCCTGCTTACCATGCCGGGAGCGCCACACCTACCCAGCCAAGCAGAACACCCCCCCCTCCTGCCGTCTCTCTCTCTCTCGTGGCCAACTGTGCTACTCTTATGTGAAAATTATTGTTTCTTGAGTTCAGTGATTTTGAGTACCCCTTAAGGTGTGTGTGTGTGTGTGTGTGTGTGTGTGTGTGTGTGTGTGTGTGTGTGTGTGTGTGTGTGTGTGTGTGTGTGTGTGTGTGTGTGTGTGTGTGTGTGTGTGTGTGTGTATCTATTTATATTAATCTATCTATCTATCGATCCATCTGGGTTTGTGTGTGTGTGTGTGTGTGTGTGTGTGTGTGTGTGTGTGTGTGTGTTTGTCTATATGTCTGTCTTCTCTGTCTGTCTGTCTGTCTGTCTATCTATCTATAGTCAAACGCCTTAATCCCGTAATGGGTAGCCACGTCATCGAAGAGAGAGAGAGAGAGAGAGAGAGAGAGAGAGAGTGAAAATACTAGAAAGAAAGGGGGAGGAAGGGAATGAATAAGAGCTGGAGGACAAGAGGACGATGAGAGAGAGAGAGAGAGAAAGAGAGAGAGAGAGAGAGAGAGAGAGAGAGGGGGGGGGGGAATCCAGAACTAGAGAAAATAATCCGGATCACTTACACCCTTCCATCTTACGAATTCGACTTTTGCGACAGTGAGAGATAGTCGTAACTTAAGTGGATCATTACGAGAGACACAGTAAAGCTCTCTCACTATCTCTAATCTTATCGGGACCTACGAGGGCTCTGGGGAGACCTATATTAAGTGTCCGCACCTTCAGCTTCGTGATTCCTTGGAGGGTAAACTTAGTGCCCATCTCGTTGTGTGTCTCTGTGTCTGTCTGTCTGTCTGTCTCTGTCTCTGTCTCTGTCTCTGTCTCTCTCTCTCTCTCTCTCATAATGTTTGCGTGATGAACAAACTCGATGGTCATCCCTACATGATTTTTTTTTTATATCTTTTCAGTTCTCCTAATCTCATTCTTGGTCTTCTTCTCCTCCCTCTTCCCCTTCACCCCACTCACACTCTTCTAGTCAGTCTCCACTTTAATACGGGTTTCTTGTTATTGCCAGGTATGTGAATCGCAAGACCGTGAATCAGCGCAGGAAGAATCGTCAAAGGCTAATTCGCTAGAGGGTGAGTGTTAAGGTTTGTGTTACGTTTTGCTTGCTGTGAAAATGTGAGGTACTGTTTTGTTTTCGTTGTGTGTGTGTGTGTGTGTGTGTGTGTGTTTTGTAAGGTTTAGAGCTTACAGTAAAACATCAGTTACTGTTTATTATCGTCGTGTGTTTGTGTGTGTGTGTGTGTGTGTGTGTGTGTGTGTGTGTGTGTGTGTGTGTGTGTCCATTTTACCCCATACCACCCCACCCAACCCCTCCATTACCTCACCTCACCTCATCCAACCCCATCATATGCAGTTCCCCTACCTCTCACTTCTACCCCACACCTCCCTATCCAACCTCTCCATTACGCTTCTCAACCCCACCTAACCTCGTCATACTCAGAGATCCTAAAATCCAGTCAGTTTTTACCCCATAGCACCCCAACCAACCCCACCACGAACCCCCTCCACTCTACCCAACCTCTTCCTTACCCCACTGCACCCCACCCAACCCTTCCTTACTTCACTGCACCCCACCCAACTCCCTCCTTTCCCCTTTACACATCTCTCAACCCCACGCTACCCCACCTAACCTCGCCTTTACCCCAGCGCACTCCACACAACCCCACTCTTACCCACCTACGCTCTTTCCAGTCCCTCTCCTACCCCACTGCACCCCACCCAACCCTTCCCTACCCCACTGCACCCCACCCAACCCTTCCCTACCCCACTGCACCCCACCCAACCCTTCCCTACCCCACTGCACCCCACCCAACCCTTCCCTACCCCACTGCACCCCACCCAACCCTTCCCTACCCCACTGCACCCCACCCAACCCTTCCTTACCCCACTGCACCCCACCCAACCCTTCCTTACCCCACTGCACCCCACCCAACCCCTCCTTACCCCACTGCACCCCACCCAACCCTTCCTTACCCCACCGCACCCCACTCAACCCCACCATACCCCACCTCACTAACCTCCACCCTCTCTCACATGTCATTTTCAAACCACCCCTCCTCACTCAACCCCATCATTACCCCATTCCACCCCACCCAACCCCACCATACTCACCTCCACGTCATCTTACTATTTATTCATAATCTACCCCACCCAACCCCACCACTACCCCCATGAGAGAGAGAGAGAGAGAGAGAGAGAGAGAGAGAGAGAGAGAGAGAGAGAGAGAGAGAGAGAGCTACGGGTGGTCTAGGCGGAGTACCTTTATTCAATTATATATCCTAACCTTTGATTAATGTCCCTATGCAGGTAATGTAATAAAGTGTGTGTGTGTGTGTGTGTGTGTGTGTGTGTGTGTGTGTGTGTGTGTGTGTGTGTGTGTGTAGAGAGAGAGAGAGAGAGAGAGAGAGAGAGAAATCTTATAAGTTTCTATCGTGTGTTTTTTTCTTCGTGGTGTGTGTGTGTGTGTGTGTGTGTGTGTGTGTGTGTGTGTGTGTGTGTGTGTGTGTGAGTTTATCTTTGTCAGTAGGCATAAGTGACGAAAGTAGTATGGGTGAGAGAGAGAGAGAGAGAGAGAGAGAGAGAGAGAGAGAGAGAGAGAGAGAGAGAGAGAGGAGAATATGCACAAGACTGATATAGACATGCAATACCCTTATAAGAAAGTAAACATTAAATATTATTACTGAATAGGCAGGTTTTATTGAAGTGAGCCTCGCCTGCCAGACTGGGTACTGTGAAGATGATTTTGGCATCTGGAAGGAGTTTGCCCTGACGTAAAGACACAGGGGGAGACATGCTCTTGACTGTCTATCTATCTATCTATTGCCAGACGCCTTAATCCCTTGAGGGGTGGCCACAAACATATCGCCTCCACGTCGCCCTGTCCCCCGCCAGTTCACTGCCTTGCTCCCAGCTCACTATGGCAATCCTCCTCCATCAGGCTACTCTCATTTTAGCTCGACCACCCCGCTTTCACTACACCTCTCACCCTTCACCTCATCTTCGGTTCCCCTTCCTCCCCTACTATACCTCACTCACACTCCTACTTAGTCTCTGAAGTTCCCTCCTATCCACATGGCTAAATAGTCTTAAAATCTTTCCCTTAAACAGTTCGACAAAATTTAAGTCGATCCTAAGGCCTAAAATCACCTAAAGTTAGCCTAAATTAATAAAAACAAATATAACGATAAATAAGGAGAGGGTGAACACTAACTTCTGAAACCCATTATTGAAATACACGAAGGCCCACCGAGATTTTCAGAATGTTAGGTACAAGTTGCATAATTCTTCGGTCAGTGGAGCATTTATTTTTGTCAAGAGCTGTATTTGACTCAGCTTGATTTTCTCGCCCTCCCGTCCCCTCGTCTGGCACTCTTCTGGCCTAGAGAGAGAGAGAGAGAGAGAGAGAGAGAGAGAGTTACTGTGTGTGTGTGTTCTTACCTACCTAATTGTTCTTACCTAATTGTATCTTTACAGGAATGAGTCAAGCTCGTATTGTCCCGTGTCTTAAACCATATTTATCGTACATATCCTTAAATTTGTGAATTGTTTTGGCACACACTATTTCATTCGGTAGTGCATTCCATTGATCAATTGCTCTGTTTGGGAAACTGAATTTCCTTACGTCTTTATCACCTCTCTTCTTATGCAGTTTTTTGCAGTGTCCTCTTGCTGATGCTTCTCCATATGTTAAGTAATCATTTATGTCTATTTTCTCCTTTCCTGATATGCACTTATATAGCATTATCATGTCACCTCTTTTCCTTCTCTCCTGTAGTGTTGGTAGATTCAGTTTATTTAGTCTTTCTTCGTAGCTTAGGTCCCTTAAGCTTGGTATCCATCTTCTAGCGGCCCTTTGAACTTTTTCAATCTTGTCTATATGCTTTTTGAGATGAGGACTCCAGACTATTGATGCATATTCCAGGGTTGGTCTAATGAATGATGTTATTATCCTTCTTAGCATGTCTTCATTTATGTATGTGAAAGCTATTCTCATATTTGCAAGCAGTGTATACATGTTCCGTACCTTCTCGCTGATGTGGTCAGCCGGAGATAGTCTGTTATTGATAATCACACCTAGGTCTTTCTCTCTTTCTGATGTGTATAGGGTTTTATTTCCTAACTTATAATCCCAATCAGGTCTTTTTCCACTTTTACCAAACTTGATTACATGACACTTGTCCACATTGAATTCCATTTGCCATGTACTACTCCATTCATGAAGTTTATTTAATTCTTCTTGTAGCTCCCTACAAGAGTCTGTGCTAGTAATTCTCCTTTGTATTTTTGCATCATCTGCAAACATATTCAGATAGCTCTCATTTCCAGTGTTACTGTTTATATCATTTATGTACACTAGAAACATGATTGGTGCCAGCACCGAACCCTGTGGTACTCCACTAGTCACTTCTTTCCATGATGAGTAGTTTCCTCTTAGTACTGTCCTCATTTCTCTTTTTATGAGAAAGTCTTGCATCCAACAAAACAGTTTGCCTCGAATTCCTCCTTGATGGTAGTTTCCATAAAAGTCTTTGGTGTGGTACTGTGTCAAAAGCTTTCTTGAAATCTAAATAGATACTGTCCACCCATTCTTCCCTTTCCTGTATTGTGTTTGTTACTCTGTCATAGTAGCTCAACAGATTAGTAACACATGATTTTCCTTTTCTGAAACCAAACTGTCTTTCTGTTATCATACTGTGTTCTTCTAGATGATTTACCCAAGCTTTTCTTATAAGTTTTTCTAATACCTTGCTTACAACACTGGTCAGTGATACTGGTCGGTAGTTGAGAGGATTTTGTCTATTTCCTTTCTTGAATAAGGGGACTATATTTGCTTTTTTCCAAATATCAGGTAGTTTCCCTTGACTCAAGGATTTCTTGAAAATTAAAAATAGTGGTTTACTTAACTCCTTTGCACATTCTTGTAACACCCAACATGAAATTTCATCAGGACCACTTGCTTTTCCTCTGTCTAATCTACTTAACTCCTCCTGTATTACTTTTTCTGCTATTTGTATATCTGGTAGTATGTGTGGACATGCGTGTTTCACATATTCCCTCTCAAAATTTTTTTCTTCTGTAAAAACTAATTGGAAATTCTTATTTAGTGCTTCACAAATATCTTTCTCTTGTGTATAAGTGATTCCCTCGTCCGTAATGGATTGTATTATATCTTTTACTTTGGTTTTGCTTCTGATATAGCTGTAAAACAGCTTTGGTTGATCACTACTTTTATTTATTATATCCTCCTCAAACTGTTTTTGGGCTTCCCTCCTTATTCTTGTATAGTCGTTTCTTGCCTGTTTGTAATTATTATACGCCCTTTCACTATTATGTCTTCTGTATCTATTCCACAACAAATCTCTTCTTTCTTTTGATTTTTTACATTCTGTATTGAACCATTTCTGTATTTTCTTATCTGCTTCTTTATGCTGTGGGATGTACTTCTGGACTCCTATTTCATAAAATTCACAAAATTTTTTATATACAGCATTTAAATCTTGTCCTCTAAGCTCATTTTCCCAATCAACTTCTAAGAAATACTTCTTTAGGTCTTGATGATTTCCCTTTTTATAGTTTAGTCTCTTTTTGTAACTGTCATTGCTGTTTACTATGTCATATGCTATCCTGAAGTTATAATTTAGTACTGCATGATCGCTTTTGCCGAGTGGAGGGTGATATATTAAACTGTCAATGTCATTTTCTTGCCTAGTAAATATTAGATCTAGCACTGAAGGTACATCAAGTCCTCTTTTTCTAGTGGTTTCCCTCACATGTTGCGTTAAGAAAAACTCTTGTACGAGATCCAGGAGCTTTTGGTCCCAACAGCTTTCTCGGCTATTTATATCTAGAGTATTCCAATTTATATTTGTATTGAAATCCCCAGTTAGTATAATTCTTTCCGATTTCTCTTCCATTTTATGTAGCAAGGATCTTATACTCTGAATTGTACTCTCTGCCAGGTCCTCATATTCGTCTCTTTCCCATGTGTTTGATCTGGGTGGCATATACAAATTGGCTACAATTACTTTACCTTCAGGTGTGTCGATCTCTACTGCAATCAGTTCTACTTGTGATGGTATATCTAGGTTTATTTCCTTGACTTTTAGATTTTTCTTAATTAATACTAAAAAATTCCTCCTCCTTTTTTTAAATTTCTGTCTCTTCTCCATATATTGTATTCCTCTAAGTTTAGTATGTCATTGGATATCCTTGGTGTTAATTTTGTCTCAGTTAGGCATATTATTTGTGGTTCATTTTCTCTGACATAATCATTCATCTCTAGTAATTTAGATACCATTCCATCCACATTTGAGTACATCAACTTTATCATCTTGTTTATATACTTGTCATGACATGGTTCTACTAACTTCCTCCTTTTTCTTCCATCCTGTTTGTGTACCACTTTCGTACCTGCAGTCCTATTACTTTGTAAAAAAATGTCTTCTTGTCCTCTTCTGATCTTCCCTCATTTTTTGTTTTTGCTTCCTCCCTTTTCTCTTTCAGTAATTCCAGTTCCTCTTGTGTTAGGCATCTTTTTATCCATACATTTTTGAACTCCTCTTTTTCCATAAGATTCTTTGCATTTTTTAGTATCTCTTCCACAGTGTTTACACTCTGGAAAGTCACCTTTAGAGGTCTTGTCTTGCTTTTCTCGTATTTCCCTAACCTTTTGTGTTCCTCTATGTCTTTACTACAGATTTCCTCTGATACTTCTTTCAGCAAGCTCATTACATTTGCCATCTCCTTTTTGTCTCTAGTGATTTTGTTTTTAATTTCTTCCTCTTCTAAACCAGTGATTACTATTGATTTATTTATTTCTACTGAATCTCTGACTAACTTTGGATTGTTTGGGAGTATTCTTTTCACTTCCTTTTTAATGTTTTTTTCCTCCACCCTTGTTTCTAAGTCTTTCTTTACTTTCACCATTTCAGCATACGTGATTTCTACATCATTTTTGTAGCTTTGCACAGCTTCATTCACCTGTGTTATCTTCTCAATATCACTGCTCTGGTCCATAATACTGCTTGCTTGTCTAATTGTCTCTGTGTCATTTTTGAACTCTTTCATAACACTCTCGTGATTGACTACTGTACTTGCCATTTCACTAATTTTCTTCCTAAGTGTACTCAATTCCACGGTTAGTTCACTGATGGTTGTGTCTTTCTTATTGGCCTCCCTTCCTAGTTTTTCTATCTCTTCCTTTTGCAAGTGCATCTGCTTCTTTATTTCATCCATTTCATTTTTGAAAGCCATTTCTAGTTTGTGTACACGTTCAACCAGTCTATTGTGAGTCTCCACTTCAACCAGTTCTTGGTAGAAATCATCATTTTGCTTTTTACTTTTATCCCTTTTCTTTTCCAAATTTGTTTTACTGAAGTATGTATCCATTTTGTAATACTAAATGAAGAGTATGTACTTACACTTTCCCCGTGTTGCCGTAGTATAAACAAACCCAGCTGACTCAACGCATCGTGGTTCTTTGTTGTTTGATCAGTCTTATTTAAACTTATTATTTCTTTTCCTTTTAATAATGAAAAATCATTTAGTCTAACCTGGTACAGAGCTTGACTCATTCAAAGATACTTATTTAGGTAATGCCTCTGGCCGTGTTGAGCTGGTATGGAGCGCCGGTAATGGACGTCTTCCTCCGACGATGCCGTGTGTGTGTGTGTGTGTGTGTGTCTGTTCGTCAGTCAGTAGATACTTGCAGCGCTTATAAGTGTGTATGTAGATGTGCATGTGTGTGTGTGTGTGTGTGTGTGTGTGTGTGTGTTCGTCAGTCAGTAGATACTTGCAGCGCTTATAAGTGTGTATGTAGATGTGCATGTGTGTGTGTGTGTGTGTGTGTGTGTGTGTGTGTGTGTGTGTGTGTGTGTGTGTGTGTGTGTGAGGCAGCTGGAATAACAGAGTCAAAATCACATTGCCATTAAGGTTGAAACTTTATGGTCAAAATTCCCCATTATCGTCCTTCCAACCCTGTATTTTTCGCTACTTCCATCTGGCTTTCTTTAATTAGAGAGAGAGAGAGAGAGAGAGAGAAAGAGAGGGGAAGTGGGAGGAAGGGAATGAATAGGAGTTAGAGGAGAAATGGACGTTTAGAGAGAGAGAGAGAGAGAGAGAGAGAGAGAGAGAGAGAGAGAGAGAGAGAGAGAGAGAGAGAGGTTAATAGATTATGATGAGAATCCGAACTGATATTGATCTTAGGAATTGAGATTATTTTTTTCTCGCTGATCAGATTGCTTGATTGTAGGTTGAGCAGAGAGAGAGAGAGAGAGAGAGAGAGAGAGAGAGAGAGAGAGAGAGAGAGAATGGATGAGCCTGGTGGTGGCCCAGATTTTCGTCGACAATGCTACGGCTCTACATCCTTTCCATAGCACTTCTTCGTGACTAGCATCATATTCTAGTGTTAATCTCTTGTAACAACTCAGCAGTCAAGATGGAGAGATTGCAATTTTAAGCCAATTTTGAGTGAAAGGAGTGTAGGAATTTTGCTATTTGTTTGTGGTAGGTGGTGGTGACCATCATCCACTCACTTGATGTAGTGCTGCCTCCTTCTTCCTTAGCCTTTATCATTCTTTTTCTGTGTCTGCCCTCCTCTCTTCCTATTTCTCACCATCATCCACTCACTTGATGTAGTGCTGCCTACTTCTTCCTTAGCCTTTATCATTCTTTTTCTGTGTCTGCCCTCCTCTCTTCCTATTTCTCACCATCATCCACTCACTTGATGTAGTGCTGCTTACTTCTTCCTTAGCCTTTATCATTCTTTTTCTGTGCCTGCCCTCCTCTTTTCCTATTTCTCACCATCATCCACTCACTTGATGTAGTGCTGCCTACTTCTTCCGTAGCCTTTATCATTCTTTTTCTGTGCCTGCCCTCCTCTTTTCCTATTTCTCACCATCATCCACTCACTTGATGTAGTGCTGCCTCCTTCTTCCTTAGCCTTTATCATTCTTTTTACTGTGCCTGTCCTACTCTCTTCCTATTTCTCACCATCATCCACTCACTTGATGTAGTGCTGCCTACTTCTTCCTTAGCCTTTATCATTCTTTTTCTGTGCCTGCCCTCCTCTCTTCCTATTTCTCCCATCTTTCCTGTCACTTCTTATTGCTTTTCTTTCCTTTACAGGTGGCTTTACATTGAGTGACAAGCCAAATGGTTTCCTGTAAGCCAAGAAACCATTTACAACGCTGGGTGGTAACCATATAACCAAAGCATACGTGCTCCCTACGTGTCAACAAGTGGGTTGGTGGAGGGTTAGTGCCCCTCCCCGTAAAACAAATAACTGAGTCAAATGGCCACCCCTTACGGGATTATGGCGTCTGGCAATAGATAGATAGATAGATACGGGATTATGGCGTCTGGCAATAGATAGACAGATTGATTTGATTAATGTCTCTTTTCGGTCAGGTTGATGTGAAAAGAGTATAGGTAGATTGATACGTGGATAATTACTTTGTTGGATAGTGCAAATGTTCCTGACTGCTGATCCTCCTCCTCCTCACCACCACCACCACTACCACCACCATCATTATTCTCCTCCTCCTCCTGCTCCTCCTCCTCCTCATCATCATCATCATCCCGTTTCTCCACCTCCTCTTGTGCCCATCGTAACCTTATCAATATTAGCGGGTAACCTTTGCTATCACTCTGTCTCTACCCCCGTCACTATCATCATCACCCTCATTATCACTCTCCATCTTCCCCCTCACCCTCATTATCATCACTGTCACCATCACTTACTGTAGCATTTTTATTTCCTTCTCTCTCTCTCTCTCTCTCTCTCTCTCTCTCTCTCTCTCTCTCTCCATCGTCAAACTTTCTCCCCCCTCCCCTCTTTCCTACACCCTGCCATACCTTACTCCCCTCCTCTCTTTTACACACACACACACACACACACACACACACACACACACACACACACACACACACACACACACACACACACACATTCCCTCTCACTCGTCATCCCGTTGCACTTTGTCAAAATCTCAACACTCTTTTCACCTTCCTACGCCCTTACACACACCTCTACACACCCTCTACCCTCCTACGCACCCCCTACCCCTCCTACACACCCATACACACCCCCTACCCCTCCTACACACCCCCTACACCCCTCTACACACCCCTACACACCCCTTCTTTTACTCTAGTTTACGATAAGTGATGTGATAGGCTGCCACCCCTTCGATAACACACACCTGACCCCTTCCATATTCAGGACTTCCACCTCTCTCTCTCTCTCTCTCTCTCTCTCTCTCTCTCTCTTTCCTACTCCCTGTTCGTCTCCTCCTCTTTCTTTCCACCCAATCTTCTTTTCTCTCCTCTCTCTCTCTCTTTCTCTCTCTCTCTCTCTCTGCCCGTATTCTCGTTGCTTCTCCCTATCACCTCTTCCTTAGCAGTTTATTCTGGATACGGCTTGGGAATATGAATTTGTACGTAGTTGACGAAGAGTATGGTGATAGAACGACTATAACACAAAAGAAGACAGCCAGGTGTAATGTGCAAAATAAATCGATTAGGAAAAGGTGTTAGGGAGCTTTGTTAATCTATACGAACCACCACAGAGGCCATCTCAACACCCTTCTCTTGTTCTATTTACTCTCTTGCTTCTTTTATTTATTTGGCCATGTGGAGGGGATGGAGAGTGAGAGACTGACGAGGAGAGTGTACGTGAATGAGGTGGAGGGGGGGGGAGATGGAGGGCGAGGCCAAGGATGAGATGGAGGGATGGAGTGGAGAGGTATATGAGAGAGGGGTGTGTGAGCTGGGAGCAGGGCAGTGAATTGGCGGGGGACAGGGCGACATGGAGGTGATTTGTTTGTGGCCACCCCTTACAGGATTAAGGCGTCTGGCAATAGAGAGATGGATAGACAATATTTATTCTGAAACTGTGAGGAAAGTGATGCAGAGATGGAGTTGCCGGTATAACACCACTTTGATGAATTCGGAAGTAAGTCGCAAAGATAGAGTTGATACGGAAGGAGTGTCAGAAATATCGCTGATTTGACACCATCTGAATATAACAAAGATGAGGAAGGCTTGGAAATAATGCTGTCGACTCCACGGAGAGGATGGAGAGTGAGAGACTGACGAGGAGAGTGTGTGAGTGAGGTGGAAGTGGGGAGAGGGACGGGGAGGCCAAGGATGAGATGGAGGGATGGAGTGGAGAGGTATATGGGAGAGGGGTGTGTGAGCTGGGAGCAGGGCAGTGAAATGGGACAGGGAGACATGGAGGCGATTTGTTTGTGGCCACCACTTACGAGATTAACGCGTCTGGCAATAGATAGACGGGGTGTAGGTGTGTAAGTGGAGTGTGTAAGTGGATGAAATAAGGAGAATTCAGTATGTAGTGTGTAGTGTGGTAGTGTAATCAGGTGGAACGCATGTTAAGTAGCGTAGTGACAAATGGAAAAGGGTGGCCATACGTTGCGCTACTTAAAGACATTAGTGAACGCTACTTAAAGACAATATTGAACGCTACTTGAAGACAATATTGCTACTTAAAGACAATATTGAACGCTACTTGAAGACAATACTGCTACTTAAAGACAATATTGAACGCTACTTGAAGACAATACTGCTACTTAAAGACAATACTACTACTTAAAGACATTACTGAACGCTACTTTAAGACAATACTACTACTTAAAGACAATATTGAACTCTACTTAAAGACAATATTACTACTTAAAGGCATATTGAACGCTACTTAGAGACAGTAGTAAACCCTACTTAAGGACAAGACTGAACGCTACTTAAACGCTACTTAAAGACAATACTGCTACTTAAAGACAATAATGAACGCTACATAAATGCAAGTGAAACGCATTTTATCGTGCATCACCGCTGCCACCAATGTAAGGAGACGTCGCCGAGAGAGAGAGAGAGAGAGAGAGAGAGAGAGAGAGAGAGAGAGAGAGAGAGAGAGAGAGAGAGAGAGAGAGAGAGAAAGGTTATTTGGCTGAATCGTCAATGGGAGAGTCGCTCAGAGTAATGGTGAGGCGTGTACGAGATAATCAGTGTGGGTCTTCTCTGGTCCTTTATTCTCTTCGTATTTTAAGTGGAATGATGAAACAGGCAGATGTGGGTCGACGGA
>NC_136990.1:2892274-2909774 GCF_032717465.1 Coenobita brevimanus
TCTCCCCTGTCCTCTCTTCTCTCCTCTCCTCCTTACCTCCCCCCCTCCCTCTCTCCTTCTCTTCTGTCCCCTTCTCTCTTTCCTACCCCCCTCTCTTCCTGTCACCCCCCATTCCTCGCGGTACCCCATCCTTCCCCTTCTGCTCACCCCCCTACTGAGTCTGCTGTGAGCCTTGGCAGCAGGATAAACCCTTCACCTCACATACCTACACTTGGTTTTTTTAGAAGGGGCCTTGTCAGTCAGTCACGCTTAAGGATTTTCACACACGGTAGATCATGATGAATTTCCATATGTTGCTTCACCTCAGCTCCCTGTCAGGTTAGAATATTAGCCAGCAGAGGAAAGTGAGAAGAGGAGGTGAAATATTAGGCGAACTTTTGTATCTATGGGCAGAGAAACATTCCAAGCCTCTCTCAGCTTAGGAATATTAGCCAGCAGAGGAAAGTGAGAAGAGGAGGTGAAATATTAGGCCAGAGAAACATACCAAGCCTCTCTCAGCTTAGCAATATTAGCCAGCAGTGGAAAGTGAGAAGAGGAGGTGAAATATTAGGCCAGAGAAACATACCAAGCCTCTCTCAGCTTAGCAATATTAGCCAGCAGGGGAAAGTGAGAAGCAGAAGAGGTGAAATATTAGGCCAGAGAAACATACCAAGCCTCTCTCAGCTTAGCAATATTAGCCAGCAGAGGAAAGTGAGAAGCAGAAGAGGTGAAATATTAGGCCAGAGAAACATACCAAGCCTCTCTCAGCTTAGCAATATTAGCCAGCAGAGGAAAGTGAGAAGCAGAAGAGGTGAAATATTAGGCCAGAGAAACATACCAAGCCTCTCTCAGCTTAGCAATATTAGCCAGCAGAGGAAAGTGAGAAGCAGAAGAGGTGAAATATTAGGCCAGAGAAACATACCAAGCCTCTCTCAGCTTAGCAATATTAGCCAGCAGAGGAAAGTGAGAAGCAGAAGAGGTGAAATATTAGGCCAGAGAAACATACCAAGCCTCTCTCAGCTTAGCAATATTAGCCAGCAGAGGAAAGTGAGAAGCAGAAGAGGTGAAATATTAGGCCAGAGAAACATACCAAGCCTCTCTCAGCTTAGCAATATTAGCCAGCAGAGGAAAGTGAGAAGCAGAAGAGGTGAAATATTAGGCCAGAGAAACATACCAAGCCTCTCTCAGCTTAGCAATATTAGCCAGCAGAGGAAAGTGAGAAGCAAAAGAGGTGAAATATTAGGCCAGAGAAACATACCAAGCCTCTCTCAGCTTAGCAATATTAGCCAGCAGAGGAAAGTGAGAAGCAGAAGAGGTGAAATATTAGGCCAGAGAAACATACCAAGCCTCTCTCAGCTTAGCAATATTAGCCAGCAGAGGAAAGTGAGAAGCAGAAGAGGTGAAATATTAGGCCAGAGAAACATACCAAGCCTCTCTCAGCTTAGCAATATTAGCCAGCAGAGGAAAGTGAGAAGCAGAAGAGGTGAAATATTAGGCCAGAGAAACATACCAAGCCTCTCTCAGCTTAGCAATATTAGCCAGCAGAGGAAAGTGAGAAGCAGAAGAGGTGAAATATTAGGCCAGAGAAACATACCAAGCCTCTCTCAGCTTAGCAATATTAGCCAGCAGAGGAAAGTGAGAAGCAGAAGAGGTGAAATATTAGGCCAGAGAAACATACCAAGCCTCTCTCAGCTTAGCAATATTAGCCAGCAGAGGAAAGTGAGAAGCAGAAGAGGTGAAATATTAGGCCAGAGAAACATACCAAGCCTCTCTCAGCTTAGCAATATTAGCCAGCAGAGGAAAGTGAGAAGCAGAAGAGGTGAAATATTAGGCCAGAGAAACATACCAAGCCTCTCTCAGCTTAGCAATATTAGCCAGCAGAGGAAAGTGAGAAGCAGAAGAGGTGAAATATTAGGCCAGAGAAACATACCAAGCCTCTCTCAGCTTAGCAATATTAGCCAGCAGAGGAAAGTGAGAAGCAGAAGAGGTGAAATATTAGGCCAGAGAAACATACCAAGCCTCTCTCAGCTTAGCAATATTAGCCAGCAGAGGAAAGTGAGAAGCAGAAGAGGTGAAATATTAGGCCAGAGAAACATACCAAGCCTCTCTCAGCTTAGCAATATTAGCCAGCAGAGGAAAGTGAGAAGCAGAAGAGGTGAAATATTAGGCCAGAGAAACATACCAAGCCTCTCTCAGCTTAGCAATATTAGCCAGCAGAGGAAAGTGAGAAGCAGAAGAGGTGAAATATTAGGCCAGAGAAACATACCAAGCCTCTCTCAGCTTAGCAATATTAGCCAGCAGAGGAAAGTGAGAAGCAGAAGAGGTGAAATATTAGGCCAGAGAAACATACCAAGCCTCTCTCAGCTTAGCAATATTAGCCAGCAGAGGAAAGTGAGAAGCAGAAGAGGTGAAATATTAGGCCAGAGAAACATACCAAGCCTCTCTCAGCTTAGCAATATTAGCCAGCAGAGGAAAGTGAGAAGCAGAAGAGGTGAAATATTAGGCCAGAGAAACATACCAAGCCTCTCTCAGCTTAGCAATATTAGCCAGCAGAGGAAAGTGAGAAGCAGAAGAGGTGAAATATTAGGCCAGAGAAACATACCAAGCCTCTCTCAGCTTAGCAATATTAGCCAGCAGAGGAAAGTGAGAAGCAGAAGAGGTGAAATATTAGGCCAGAGAAACATACCAAGCCTCTCTCAGCTTAGCAATATTAGCCAGCAGAGGAAAGTGAGAAGCAGAAGAGGTGAAATATTAGGCCAGAGAAACATACCAAGCCTCTCTCAGCTTAGCAATATTAGCCAGCAGAGGAAAGTGAGAAGCAGAAGAGGTGAAATATTAGGCCAGAGAAACATACCAAGCCTCTCTCAGCTTAGCAATATTAGCCAGCAGAGGAAAGTGAGAAGCAGAAGAGGTGAAATATTAGGCCAGAGAAACATACCAAGCCTCTCTCAGCTTAGCAATATTAGCCAGCAGAGGAAAGTGAGAAGCAGAAGAGGTGAAATATTAGGCCAGAGAAACATACCAAGCCTCTCTCAGCTTAGCAATATTAGCCAGCAGAGGAAAGTGAGAAGCAGAAGAGGTGAAATATTAGGCCAGAGAAACATACCAAGCCTCTCTCAGCTTAGCAATATTAGCCAGCAGAGGAAAGTGAGAAGCAGAAGAGGTGAAATATTAGGCCAGAGAAACATACCAAGCCTCTCTCAGCTTAGCAATATTAGCCAGCAGAGGAAAGTGAGAAGCAGAAGAGGTGAAATATTAGGCCAGAGAAACATACCAAGCCTCTCTCAGCTTAGCAATATTAGCCAGCAGAGGAAAGTGAGAAGCAGAAGAGGTGAAATATTAGGCCAGAGAAACATACCAAGCCTCTCTCAGCTTAGCAATATTAGCCAGCAGAGGAAAGTGAGAAGCAGAAGAGGTGAAATATTAGGCCAGAGAAACATACCAAGCCTCTCTCAGCTTAGCAATATTAGCCAGCAGAGGAAAGTGAGAAGCAGAAGAGGTGAAATATTAGGCCAGAGAAACATACCAAGCCTCTCTCAGCTTAGCAATATTAGCCAGCAGAGGAAAGTGAGAAGCAGAAGAGGTGAAATATTAGGCCAGAGAAACATACCAAGCCTCTCTCAGCTTAGCAATATTAGCCAGCAGAGGAAAGTGAGAAGCAGAAGAGGTGAAATATTAGGCCAGAGAAACATACCAAGCCTCTCTCAGCTTAGCAATATTAGCCAGCAGAGGAAAGTGAGAAGCAGAAGAGGTGAAATATTAGGCCAGAGAAACATACCAAGCCTCTCTCAGCTTAGCAATATTAGCCAGCAGAGGAAAGTGAGAAGCAGAAGAGGTGAAATATTAGGCCAGAGAAACATACCAAGCCTCTCTCAGCTTAGCAATATTAGCCAGCAGAGGAAAGTGAGAAGCAGAAGAGGTGAAATATTAGGCCAGAGAAACATACCAAGCCTCTCTCAGCTTAGCAATATTAGCCAGCAGAGGAAAGTGAGAAGCAGAAGAGGTGAAATATTAGGCCAGAGAAACATACCAAGCCTCTCTCAGCTTAGCAATATTAGCCAGCAGAGGAAAGTGAGAAGCAGAAGAGGTGAAATATTAGGCCAGAGAAACATACCAAGCCTCTCTCAGCTTAGCAATATTAGCCAGCAGAGGAAAGTGAGAAGCAGAAGAGGTGAAATATTAGGCCAGAGAAACATACCAAGCCTCTCTCAGCTTAGCAATATTAGCCAGCAGAGGAAAGTGAGAAGCAGAAGAGGTGAAATATTAGGCCAGAGAAACATACCAAGCCTCTCTCAGCTTAGCAATATTAGCCAGCAGAGGAAAGTGAGAAGCAGAAGAGGTGAAATATTAGGCCAGAGAAACATACCAAGCCTCTCTCAGCTTAGCAATATTAGCCAGCAGAGGAAAGTGAGAAGCAGAAGAGGTGAAATATTAGGCCAGAGAAACATACCAAGCCTCTCTCAGCTTAGCAATATTAGCCAGCAGAGGAAAGTGAGAAGCAGAAGAGGTGAAATATTAGGCCAGAGAAACATACCAAGCCTCTCTCAGCTTAGCAATATTAGCCAGCAGAGGAAAGTGAGAAGCAGAAGAGGTGAAATATTAGGCCAGAGAAACATACCAAGCCTCTCTCAGCTTAGCAATATTAGCCAGCAGAGGAAAGTGAGAAGCAGAAGAGGTGAAATATTAGGCCAGAGAAACATACCAAGCCTCTCTCAGCTTAGCAATATTAGCCAGCAGAGGAAAGTGAGAAGCAGAAGAGGTGAAATATTAGGCCAGAGAAACATACCAAGCCTCTCTCAGCTTAGCAATATTAGCCAGCAGAGGAAAGTGAGAAGCAGAAGAGGTGAAATATTAGGCCAGAGAAACATACCAAGCCTCTCTCAGCTTAGCAATATTAGCCAGCAGAGGAAAGTGAGAAGCAGAAGAGGTGAAATATTAGGCCAGAGAAACATACCAAGCCTCTCTCAGCTTAGCAATATTAGCCAGCAGAGGAAAGTGAGAAGCAGAAGAGGTGAAATATTAGGCCAGAGAAACATACCAAGCCTCTCTCAGCTTAGCAATATTAGCCAGCAGAGGAAAGTGAGAAGCAGAAGAGGTGAAATATTAGGCCAGAGAAACATACCAAGCCTCTCTCAGCTTAGCAATATTAGCCAGCAGAGGAAAGTGAGAAGCAGAAGAGGTGAAATATTAGGCCAGAGAAACATACCAAGCCTCTCTCAGCTTAGCAATATTAGCCAGCAGAGGAAAGTGAGAAGCAGAAGAGGTGAAATATTAGGCCAGAGAAACATACCAAGCCTCTCTCAGCTTAGCAATATTAGCCAGCAGAGGAAAGTGAGAAGCAGAAGAGGTGAAATATTAGGCCAGAGAAACATACCAAGCCTCTCTCAGCTTAGCAATATTAGCCAGCAGAGGAAAGTGAGAAGCAGAAGAGGTGAAATATTAGGCCAGAGAAACATACCAAGCCTCTCTCAGCTTAGCAATATTAGCCAGCAGAGGAAAGTGAGAAGCAGAAGAGGTGAAATATTAGGCCAGAGAAACATACCAAGCCTCTCTCAGCTTAGCAATATTAGCCAGCAGAGGAAAGTGAGAAGCAGAAGAGGTGAAATATTAGGCCAGAGAAACATACCAAGCCTCTCTCAGCTTAGCAATATTAGCCAGCAGAGGAAAGTGAGAAGCAGAAGAGGTGAAATATTAGGCCAGAGAAACATACCAAGCCTCTCTCAGCTTAGCAATATTAGCCAGCAGAGGAAAGTGAGAAGCAGAAGAGGTGAAATATTAGGCCAGAGAAACATACCAAGCCTCTCTCAGCTTAGCAATATTAGCCAGCAGAGGAAAGTGAGAAGCAGAAGAGGTGAAATATTAGGCCAGAGAAACATACCAAGCCTCTCTCAGCTTAGCAATATTAGCCAGCAGAGGAAAGTGAGAAGCAGAAGAGGTGAAATATTAGGCCAGAGAAACATACCAAGCCTCTCTCAGCTTAGCAATATTAGCCAGCAGAGGAAAGTGAGAAGCAGAAGAGGTGAAATATTAGGCCAGAGAAACATACCAAGCCTCTCTCAGCTTAGCAATATTAGCCAGCAGAGGAAAGTGAGAAGCAGAAGAGGTGAAATATTAGGCCAGAGAAACATACCAAGCCTCTCTCAGCTTAGCAATATTAGCCAGCAGAGGAAAGTGAGAAGCAGAAGAGGTGAAATATTAGGCCAGAGAAACATACCAAGCCTCTCTCAGCTTAGCAATATTAGCCAGCAGAGGAAAGTGAGAAGCAGAAGAGGTGAAATATTAGGCCAGAGAAACATACCAAGCCTCTCTCAGCTTAGCAATATTAGCCAGCAGAGGAAAGTGAGAAGCAGAAGAGGTGAAATATTAGGCCAGAGAAACATACCAAGCCTCTCTCAGCTTAGCAATATTAGCCAGCAGAGGAAAGTGAGAAGCAGAAGAGGTGAAATATTAGGCCAGAGAAACATACCAAGCCTCTCTCAGCTTAGCAATATTAGCCAGCAGAGGAAAGTGAGAAGCAGAAGAGGTGAAATATTAGGCCAGAGAAACATACCAAGCCTCTCTCAGCTTAGCAATATTAGCCAGCAGAGGAAAGTGAGAAGCAGAAGAGGTGAAATATTAGGCCAGAGAAACATACCAAGCCTCTCTCAGCTTAGCAATATTAGCCAGCAGAGGAAAGTGAGAAGCAGAAGAGGTGAAATATTAGGCCAGAGAAACATACCAAGCCTCTCTCAGCTTAGCAATATTAGCCAGCAGAGGAAAGTGAGAAGCAGAAGAGGTGAAATATTAGGCCAGAGAAACATACCAAGCCTCTCTCAGCTTAGCAATATTAGCCAGCAGAGGAAAGTGAGAAGCAGAAGAGGTGAAATATTAGGCCAGAGAAACATACCAAGCCTCTCTCAGCTTAGCAATATTAGCCAGCAGAGGAAAGTGAGAAGCAGAAGAGGTGAAATATTAGGCCAGAGAAACATACCAAGCCTCTCTCAGCTTAGCAATATTAGCCAGCAGAGGAAAGTGAGAAGCAGAAGAGGTGAAATATTAGGCCAGAGAAACATACCAAGCCTCTCTCAGCTTAGCAATATTAGCCAGCAGAGGAAAGTGAGAAGCAGAAGAGGTGAAATATTAGGCCAGAGAAACATACCAAGCCTCTCTCAGCTTAGCAATATTAGCCAGCAGAGGAAAGTGAGAAGCAGAAGAGGTGAAATATTAGGCCAGAGAAACATACCAAGCCTCTCTCAGCTTAGCAATATTAGCCAGCAGAGGAAAGTGAGAAGCAGAAGAGGTGAAATATTAGGCCAGAGAAACATACCAAGCCTCTCTCAGCTTAGCAATATTAGCCAGCAGAGGAAAGTGAGAAGCAGAAGAGGTGAAATATTAGGCCAGAGAAACATACCAAGCCTCTCTCAGCTTAGCAATATTAGCCAGCAGAGGAAAGTGAGAAGCAGAAGAGGTGAAATATTAGGCCAGAGAAACATACCAAGCCTCTCTCAGCTTAGCAATATTAGCCAGCAGAGGAAAGTGAGAAGCAGAAGAGGTGAAATATTAGGCCAGAGAAACATACCAAGCCTCTCTCAGCTTAGCAATATTAGCCAGCAGAGGAAAGTGAGAAGCAGAAGAGGTGAAATATTAGGCCAGAGAAACATACCAAGCCTCTCTCAGCTTAGCAATATTAGCCAGCAGAGGAAAGTGAGAAGCAGAAGAGGTGAAATATTAGGCCAGAGAAACATACCAAGCCTCTCTCAGCTTAGCAATATTAGCCAGCAGAGGAAAGTGAGAAGCAGAAGAGGTGAAATATTAGGCCAGAGAAACATACCAAGCCTCTCTCAGCTTAGCAATATTAGCCAGCAGAGGAAAGTGAGAAGCAGAAGAGGTGAAATATTAGGCCAGAGAAACATACCAAGCCTCTCTCAGCTTAGCAATATTAGCCAGCAGAGGAAAGTGAGAAGCAGAAGAGGTGAAATATTAGGCCAGAGAAACATACCAAGCCTCTCTCAGCTTAGCAATATTAGCCAGCAGAGGAAAGTGAGAAGCAGAAGAGGTGAAATATTAGGCCAGAGAAACATACCAAGCCTCTCTCAGCTTAGCAATATTAGCCAGCAGAGGAAAGTGAGAAGCAGAAGAGGTGAAATATTAGGCCAGAGAAACATACCAAGCCTCTCTCAGCTTAGCAATATTAGCCAGCAGAGGAAAGTGAGAAGCAGAAGAGGTGAAATATTAGGCCAGAGAAACATACCAAGCCTCTCTCAGCTTAGCAATATTAGCCAGCAGAGGAAAGTGAGAAGCAGAAGAGGTGAAATATTAGGCCAGAGAAACATACCAAGCCTCTCTCAGCTTAGCAATATTAGCCAGCAGAGGAAAGTGAGAAGCAGAAGAGGTGAAATATTAGGCCAGAGAAACATACCAAGCCTCTCTCAGCTTAGCAATATTAGCCAGCAGAGGAAAGTGAGAAGCAGAAGAGGTGAAATATTAGGCCAGAGAAACATACCAAGCCTCTCTCAGCTTAGCAATATTAGCCAGCAGAGGAAAGTGAGAAGCAGAAGAGGTGAAATATTAGGCCAGAGAAACATACCAAGCCTCTCTCAGCTTAGCAATATTAGCCAGCAGAGGAAAGTGAGAAGCAGAAGAGGTGAAATATTAGGCCAGAGAAACATACCAAGCCTCTCTCAGCTTAGCAATATTAGCCAGCAGAGGAAAGTGAGAAGCAGAAGAGGTGAAATATTAGGCCAGAGAAACATACCAAGCCTCTCTCAGCTTAGCAATATTAGCCAGCAGAGGAAAGTGAGAAGCAGAAGAGGTGAAATATTAGGCCAGAGAAACATACCAAGCCTCTCTCAGCTTAGCAATATTAGCCAGCAGAGGAAAGTGAGAAGCAGAAGAGGTGAAATATTAGGCCAGAGAAACATACCAAGCCTCTCTCAGCTTAGCAATATTAGCCAGCAGAGGAAAGTGAGAAGCAGAAGAGGTGAAATATTAGGCCAGAGAAACATACCAAGCCTCTCTCAGCTTAGCAATATTAGCCAGCAGAGGAAAGTGAGAAGCAGAAGAGGTGAAATATTAGGCCAGAGAAACATACCAAGCCTCTCTCAGCTTAGCAATATTAGCCAGCAGAGGAAAGTGAGAAGCAGAAGAGGTGAAATATTAGGCCAGAGAAACATACCAAGCCTCTCTCAGCTTAGCAATATTAGCCAGCAGAGGAAAGTGAGAAGCAGAAGAGGTGAAATATTAGGCCAGAGAAACATACCAAGCCTCTCTCAGCTTAGCAATATTAGCCAGCAGAGGAAAGTGAGAAGCAGAAGAGGTGAAATATTAGGCCAGAGAAACATACCAAGCCTCTCTCAGCTTAGCAATATTAGCCAGCAGAGGAAAGTGAGAAGCAGAAGAGGTGAAATATTAGGCCAGAGAAACATACCAAGCCTCTCTCAGCTTAGCAATATTAGCCAGCAGAGGAAAGTGAGAAGCAGAAGAGGTGAAATATTAGGCCAGAGAAACATACCAAGCCTCTCTCAGCTTAGCAATATTAGCCAGCAGAGGAAAGTGAGAAGCAGAAGAGGTGAAATATTAGGCCAGAGAAACATACCAAGCCTCTCTCAGCTTAGCAATATTAGCCAGCAGAGGAAAGTGAGAAGCAGAAGAGGTGAAATATTAGGCCAGAGAAACATACCAAGCCTCTCTCAGCTTAGCAATATTAGCCAGCAGAGGAAAGTGAGAAGCAGAAGAGGTGAAATATTAGGCCAGAGAAACATACCAAGCCTCTCTCAGCTTAGCAATATTAGCCAGCAGAGGAAAGTGAGAAGCAGAAGAGATGAAATATTAGGCCAGAGAAACATACCAAGCCTCTCTCAGCTTAGCAATATTAGCCAGCAGAGGAAAGTGAGAAGCAGAAGAGGTGAAATATTAGGCCAGAGAAACATACCAAGCCTCTCTCAGCTTAGCAATATTAGCCAGCAGAGGAAAGTGAGAAGCAGAAGAGGTGAAATATTAGGCCAGAGAAACATACCAAGCCTCTCTCAGCTTAGCAATATTAGCCAGCAGAGGAAAGTGAGAAGCAGAAGAGGTGAAATATTAGGCCAGAGAAACATACCAAGCCTCTCTCAGCTTAGCAATATTAGCCAGCAGAGGAAAGTGAGAAGCAGAAGAGGTGAAATATTAGGCCAGAGAAACATACCAAGCCTCTCTCAGCTTAGCAATATTAGCCAGCAGAGGAAAGTGAGAAGCAGAAGAGGTGAAATATTAGGCCAGAGAAACATACCAAGCCTCTCTCAGCTTAGCAATATTAGCCAGCAGAGGAAAGTGAGAAGCAGAAGAGGTGAAATATTAGGCCAGAGAAACATACCAAGCCTCTCTCAGCTTAGCAATATTAGCCAGCAGAGGAAAGTGAGAAGCAGAAGAGGTGAAATATTAGGCCAGAGAAACATACCAAGCCTCTCTCAGCTTAGCAATATTAGCCAGCAGAGGAAAGTGAGAAGCAGAAGAGGTGAAATATTAGGCCAGAGAAACATACCAAGCCTCTCTCAGCTTAGCAATATTAGCCAGCAGAGGAAAGTGAGAAGCAGAAGAGGTGAAATATTAGGCCAGAGAAACATACCAAGCCTCTCTCAGCTTAGCAATATTAGCCAGCAGAGGAAAGTGAGAAGCAGAAGAGGTGAAATATTAGGCCAGAGAAACATACCAAGCCTCTCTCAGCTTAGCAATATTAGCCAGCAGAGGAAAGTGAGAAGCAGAAGAGGTGAAATATTAGGCCAGAGAAACATACCAAGCCTCTCTCAGCTTAGCAATATTAGCCAGCAGAGGAAAGTGAGGAGGAGAAGAGGTGAAATATTAGGCCAGAGAAACATACCAAGCCTCTCTCAGCTTAGCAATATTAGCCAGCAGAGGAAAGTGAGAAGCAGAAGAGGTGAAATATTAGGCCAGAGAAACATACCAAGCCTCTCTCAGCTTAGCAATATTAGCCAGCAGAGGAAAGTGAGAAGCAGAAGAGGTGAAATATTAGGCCAGAGAAACATACCAAGCCTCTCTCAGCTTAGCAATATTAGCCAGCAGAGGAAAGTGAGAAGCAGAAGAGGTGAAATATTAGGCCAGAGAAACATACCAAGCCTCTCTCAGCTTAGCAATATTAGCCAGCAGAGGAAAGTGAGAAGCAGAAGAGGTGAAATATTAGGCCAGAGAAACATACCAAGCCTCTCTCAGCTTAGCAATATTAGCCAGCAGAGGAAAGTGAGAAGCAGAAGAGGTGAAATATTAGGCCAGAGAAACATACCAAGCCTCTCTCAGCTTAGCAATATTAGCCAGCAGAGGAAAGTGAGAAGCAGAAGAGGTGAAATATTAGGCCAGAGAAACATACCAAGCCTCTCTCAGCTTAGCAATATTAGCCAGCAGAGGAAAGTGAGAAGCAGAAGAGGTGAAATATTAGGCCAGAGAAACATACCAAGCCTCTCTCAGCTTAGCAATATTAGCCAGCAGAGGAAAGTGAGAAGCAGAAGAGGTGAAATATTAGGCCAGAGAAACATACCAAGCCTCTCTCAGCTTAGCAATATTAGCCAGCAGAGGAAAGTGAGAAGCAGAAGAGGTGAAATATTAGGCCAGAGAAACATACCAAGCCTCTCTCAGCTTAGCAATATTAGCCAGCAGAGGAAAGTGAGAAGCAGAAGAGGTGAAATATTAGGCCAGAGAAACATACCAAGCCTCTCTCAGCTTAGCAATATTAGCCAGCAGAGGAAAGTGAGAAGCAGAAGAGGTGAAATATTAGGCCAGAGAAACATACCAAGCCTCTCTCAGCTTAGCAATATTAGCCAGCAGAGGAAAGTGAGAAGCAGAAGAGGTGAAATATTAGGCCAGAGAAACATACCAAGCCTCTCTCAGCTTAGCAATATTAGCCAGCAGAGGAAAGTGAGAAGCAGAAGAGGTGAAATATTAGGCCAGAGAAACATACCAAGCCTCTCTCAGCTTAGCAATATTAGCCAGCAGAGGAAAGTGAGAAGCAGAAGAGGTGAAATATTAGGCCAGAGAAACATACCAAGCCTCTCTCAGCTTAGCAATATTAGCCAGCAGAGGAAAGTGAGAAGCAGAAGAGGTGAAATATTAGGCCAGAGAAACATACCAAGCCTCTCTCAGCTTAGCAATATTAGCCAGCAGAGGAAAGTGAGAAGCAGAAGAGGTGAAATATTAGGCCAGAGAAACATACCAAGCCTCTCTCAGCTTAGCAATATTAGCCAGCAGAGGAAAGTGAGAAGCAGAAGAGGTGAAATATTAGGCCAGAGAAACATACCAAGCCTCTCTCAGCTTAGCAATATTAGCCAGCAGAGGAAAGTGAGAAGCAGAAGAGGTGAAATATTAGGCCAGAGAAACATACCAAGCCTCTCTCAGCTTAGCAATATTAGCCAGCAGAGGAAAGTGAGAAGCAGAAGAGGTGAAATATTAGGCCAGAGAAACATACCAAGCCTCTCTCAGCTTAGCAATATTAGCCAGCAGAGGAAAGTGAGAAGCAGAAGAGGTGAAATATTAGGCCAGAGAAACATACCAAGCCTCTCTCAGCTTAGCAATATTAGCCAGCAGAGGAAAGTGAGAAGCAGAAGAGGTGAAATATTAGGCCAGAGAAACATACCAAGCCTCTCTCAGCTTAGCAATATTAGCCAGCAGAGGAAAGTGAGAAGCAGAAGAGGTGAAATATTAGGCCAGAGAAACATACCAAGCCTCTCTCAGCTTAGCAATATTAGCCAGCAGAGGAAAGTGAGAAGCAGAAGAGGTGAAATATTAGGCCAGAGAAACATACCAAGCCTCTCTCAGCTTAGCAATATTAGCCAGCAGAGGAAAGTGAGAAGCAGAAGAGGTGAAATATTAGGCCAGAGAAACATACCAAGCCTCTCTCAGCTTAGCAATATTAGCCAGCAGAGGAAAGTGAGAAGCAGAAGAGGTGAAATATTAGGCCAGAGAAACATACCAAGCCTCTCTCAGCTTAGCAATATTAGCCAGCAGAGGAAAGTGAGAAGCAGAAGAGGTGAAATATTAGGCCAGAGAAACATACCAAGCCTCTCTCAGCTTAGCAATATTAGCCAGCAGAGGAAAGTGAGAAGCAGAAGAGGTGAAATATTAGGCCAGAGAAACATACCAAGCCTCTCTCAGCTTAGCAATATTAGCCAGCAGAGGAAAGTGAGAAGCAGAAGAGGTGAAATATTAGGCCAGAGAAACATACCAAGCCTCTCTCAGCTTAGCAATATTAGCCAGCAGAGGAAAGTGAGAAGCAGAAGAGGTGAAATATTAGGCCAGAGAAACATACCAAGCCTCTCTCAGCTTAGCAATATTAGCCAGCAGAGGAAAGTGAGAAGCAGAAGAGGTGAAATATTAGGCCAGAGAAACATACCAAGCCTCTCTCAGCTTAGCAATATTAGCCAGCAGAGGAAAGTGAGAAGCAGAAGAGGTGAAATATTAGGCCAGAGAAACATACCAAGCCTCTCTCAGCTTAGCAATATTAGCCAGCAGAGGAAAGTGAGAAGCAGAAGAGGTGAAATATTAGGCCAGAGAAACATACCAAGCCTCTCTCAGCTTAGCAATATTAGCCAGCAGAGGAAAGTGAGAAGCAGAAGAGGTGAAATATTAGGCCAGAGAAACATACCAAGCCTCTCTCAGCTTAGCAATATTAGCCAGCAGAGGAAAGTGAGAAGCAGAAGAGGTGAAATATTAGGCCAGAGAAACATACCAAGCCTCTCTCAGCTTAGCAATATTAGCCAGCAGAGGAAAGTGAGAAGCAGAAGAGGTGAAATATTAGGCCAGAGAAACATACCAAGCCTCTCTCAGCTTAGCAATATTAGCCAGCAGAGGAAAGTGAGAAGCAGAAGAGGTGAAATATTAGGCCAGAGAAACATACCAAGCCTCTCTCAGCTTAGCAATATTAGCCAGCAGAGGAAAGTGAGAAGCAGAAGAGGTGAAATATTAGGCCAGAGAAACATACCAAGCCTCTCTCAGCTTAGCAATATTAGCCAGCAGAGGAAAGTGAGAAGCAGAAGAGGTGAAATATTAGGCCAGAGAAACATACCAAGCCTCTCTCAGCTTAGCAATATTAGCCAGCAGAGGAAAGTGAGAAGCAGAAGAGGTGAAATATTAGGCCAGAGAAACATACCAAGCCTCTCTCAGCTTAGCAATATTAGCCAGCAGAGGAAAGTGAGAAGCAGAAGAGGTGAAATATTAGGCCAGAGAAACATACCAAGCCTCTCTCAGCTTAGCAATATTAGCCAGCAGAGGAAAGTGAGAAGCAGAAGAGGTGAAATATTAGGCCAGAGAAACATACCAAGCCTCTCTCAGCTTAGCAATATTAGCCAGCAGAGGAAAGTGAGAAGCAGAAGAGGTGAAATATTAGGCCAGAGAAACATACCAAGCCTCTCTCAGCTTAGCAATATTAGCCAGCAGAGGAAAGTGAGAAGCAGAAGAGGTGAAATATTAGGCCAGAGAAACATACCAAGCCTCTCTCAGCTTAGCAATATTAGCCAGCAGAGGAAAGTGAGAAGCAGAAGAGGTGAAATATTAGGCCAGAGAAACATACCAAGCCTCTCTCAGCTTAGCAATATTAGCCAGCAGAGGAAAGTGAGAAGCAGAAGAGGTGAAATATTAGGCCAGAGAAACATACCAAGCCTCTCTCAGCTTAGCAATATTAGCCAGCAGAGGAAAGTGAGAAGCAGAAGAGGTGAAATATTAGGCCAGAGAAACATACCAAGCCTCTCTCAGCTTAGCAATATTAGCCAGCAGAGGAAAGTGAGAAGCAGAAGAGGTGAAATATTAGGCCAGAGAAACATACCAAGCCTCTCTCAGCTTAGCAATATTAGCCAGCAGAGGAAAGTGAGAAGCAGAAGAGGTGAAATATTAGGCCAGAGAAACATACCAAGCCTCTCTCAGCTTAGCAATATTAGCCAGCAGAGGAAAGTGAGAAGCAGAAGAGGTGAAATATTAGGCCAGAGAAACATACCAAGCCTCTCTCAGCTTAGCAATATTAGCCAGCAGAGGAAAGTGAGAAGCAGAAGAGGTGAAATATTAGGCCAGAGAAACATACCAAGCCTCTCTCAGCTTAGCAATATTAGCCAGCAGAGGAAAGTGAGAAGCAGAAGAGGTGAAATATTAGGCCAGAGAAACATACCAAGCCTCTCTCAGCTTAGCAATATTAGCCAGCAGAGGAAAGTGAGAAGCAGAAGAGGTGAAATATTAGGCCAGAGAAACATACCAAGCCTCTCTCAGCTTAGCAATATTAGCCAGCAGAGGAAAGTGAGAAGCAGAAGAGGTGAAATATTAGGCCAGAGAAACATACCAAGCCTCTCTCAGCTTAGCAATATTAGCCAGCAGAGGAAAGTGAGAAGCAGAAGAGGTGAAATATTAGGCCAGAGAAACATACCAAGCCTCTCTCAGCTTAGCAATATTAGCCAGCAGAGGAAAGTGAGAAGCAGAAGAGGTGAAATATTAGGCCAGAGAAACATACCAAGCCTCTCTCAGCTTAGCAATATTAGCCAGCAGAGGAAAGTGAGAAGCAGAAGAGGTGAAATATTAGGCCAGAGAAACATACCAAGCCTCTCTCAGCTTAGCAATATTAGCCAGCAGAGGAAAGTGAGAAGCAGAAGAGGTGAAATATTAGGCCAGAGAAACATACCAAGCCTCTCTCAGCTTAGCAATATTAGCCAGCAGAGGAAAGTGAGAAGCAGAAGAGGTGAAATATTAGGCCAGAGAAACATACCAAGCCTCTCTCAGCTTAGCAATATTAGCCAGCAGAGGAAAGTGAGAAGCAGAAGAGGTGAAATATTAGGCCAGAGAAACATACCAAGCCTCTCTCAGCTTAGCAATATTAGCCAGCAGAGGAAAGTGAGAAGCAGAAGAGGTGAAATATTAGGCCAGAGAAACATACCAAGCCTCTCTCAGCTTAGCAATATTAGCCAGCAGAGGAAAGTGAGAAGCAGAAGAGGTGAAATATTAGGCCAGAGAAACATACCAAGCCTCTCTCAGCTTAGCAATATTAGCCAGCAGAGGAAAGTGAGAAGCAGAAGAGGTGAAATATTAGGCCAGAGAAACATACCAAGCCTCTCTCAGCTTAGCAATATTAGCCAGCAGAGGAAAGTGAGAAGCAGAAGAGGTGAAATATTAGGCCAGAGAAACATACCAAGCCTCTCTCAGCTTAGCAATATTAGCCAGCAGAGGAAAGTGAGAAGCAGAAGAGGTGAAATATTAGGCCAGAGAAACATACCAAGCCTCTCTCAGCTTAGCAATATTAGCCAGCAGAGGAAAGTGAGAAGCAGAAGAGGTGAAATATTAGGCCAGAGAAACATACCAAGCCTCTCTCAGCTTAGCAATATTAGCCAGCAGAGGAAAGTGAGAAGCAGAAGAGGTGAAATATTAGGCCAGAGAAACATACCAAGCCTCTCTCAGCTTAGCAATATTAGCCAGCAGAGGAAAGTGAGAAGCAGAAGAGGTGAAATATTAGGCCAGAGAAACATACCAAGCCTCTCTCAGCTTAGCAATATTAGCCAGCAGAGGAAAGTGAGAAGCAGAAGAGGTGAAATATTAGGCCAGAGAAACATACCAAGCCTCTCTCAGCTTAGCAATATTAGCCAGCAGAGGAAAGTGAGAAGCAGAAGAGGTGAAATATTAGGCCAGAGAAACATACCAAGCCTCTCTCAGCTTAGCAATATTAGCCAGCAGAGGAAAGTGAGAAGCAGAAGAGGTGAAATATTAGGCCAGAGAAACATACCAAGCCTCTCTCAGCTTAGCAATATTAGCCAGCAGAGGAAAGTGAGAAGCAGAAGAGGTGAAATATTAGGCCAGAGAAACATACCAAGCCTCTCTCAGCTTAGCAATATTAGCCAGCAGAGGAAAGTGAGAAGCAGAAGAGGTGAAATATTAGGCCAGAGAAACATACCAAGCCTCTCTCAGCTTAGCAATATTAGCCAGCAGAGGAAAGTGAGAAGCAGAAGAGGTGAAATATTAGGCCAGAGAAACATACCAAGCCTCTCTCAGCTTAGCAATATTAGCCAGCAGAGGAAAGTGAGAAGCAGAAGAGGTGAAATATTAGGCCAGAGAAACATACCAAGCCTCTCTCAGCTTAGCAATATTAGCCAGCAGAGGAAAGTGAGAAGCAGAAGAGGTGAAATATTAGGCCAGAGAAACATACCAAGCCTCTCTCAGCTTAGCAATATTAGCCAGCAGAGGAAAGTGAGAAGCAGAAGAGGTGAAATATTAGGCCAGAGAAACATACCAAGCCTCTCTCAGCTTAGCAATATTAGCCAGCAGAGGAAAGTGAGAAGCAGAAGAGGTGAAATATTAGGCCAGAGAAACATACCAAGCCTCTCTCAGCTTAGCAATATTAGCCAGCAGAGGAAAGTGAGAAGCAGAAGAGGTGAAATATTAGGCCAGAGAAACATACCAAGCCTCTCTCAGCTTAGCAATATTAGCCAGCAGAGGAAAGTGAGAAGCAGAAGAGGTGAAATATTAGGCCAGAGAAACATACCAAGCCTCTCTCAGCTTAGCAATATTAGCCAGCAGAGGAAAGTGAGAAGCA
>NC_136990.1:2914774-2917274 GCF_032717465.1 Coenobita brevimanus
TACAGTATACAAAACGTTCATTCATTTAGTGAGTTTTGTGTTGTGCGAAATATACCACACACACACACACACACACACACACACACACACACACACACATTCGTCGACACCTCCCAGTTTACGATGTAGTTTTTTGGCAAATAAGGAGAGAGAGAGAGAGAGAGAGAGAGAGAGAGAGAGAGAGAGAGAGAGAGAGAGAGAGAGAGATCGCGTCAACTCCACCGCCCATTCAATCTGTGCCACCACGTGAAGGCGACCCTCTCCACCACCACTGTTTACATATAAGAAAAATACACATTATCACTCCGTTGGTAGCCACAGGAAGACTTGTAATTCAGAACTCCTCAGTGCTATCTATCTGTCTATCTATCTGTCTATCTATCTATTGTCAGACGCCTTAATCCCGTAAGGGGTGGTCACAAACAAATCGCCTCCATGTCGCCCTGTCCTCCTCCATTTCACTGCCCTGCTCCCAGCTCACACCCCCCTCTCTCATATACCTCTCCACCCCATCCCTCCATCTCATCCTTGGCCTCCCCCTCCCTCTACCCCCCTCCACCTCACTCACATACACTCTCCTCGTCAGTCTTTCACCCTCCATCCTCTCCACCTGGCCAGACCACCTCCCTAGTGCTAAAAGAATTATAGGCGGAGAATTGATTGCCATAGCCCTCCTAGATCTATGAGTTAAATTAGAGGTGAATATATAGTTAACCCTCGATTTTAACCCCCCACCCACCCCCCCATAAAAAAAACCCCCCCCAAACCCCCCAAAAAAAAAAAAAAAACTCCTCCCCAAAAAAACAAAAAAACTCTCCGCCCAAAAAAACAAAAAAATCCCCCCCCCAAAAAGCAAAAAAACTCCCCCCCAAACCCCCCCCAAAAAAACAAAAAAACTCCCCCTCAAAAAAACAAAAACTCCCCCCCAAAAAAAAAATTCCCCCCCAAAAAACAAAAAAACTCCCCCCCAAAAAAAGTCCCAAAAAAACAAAAAAATTTCCCCCCCCAAAAAAAACTCCCCCCAAAAAACAAAAACTCCCCCCCCAAACTCCCCCCCCAAAAAAAAAGCTCCCTCCCAAAAAAAAAGCAAAAAACCCCCCCCCCGAAAAAACACATAAAACAACGTAGTATTATTGAACAAAGGCTTTAGTGGGATATAAGCTGGTCTATAGGCGTTGGTGTCTGCCTCTGGTAAATAAAGTATTATGAACGTATCAAGCAGGTTAGGAACGTATGAAACAAGTTAGGAACGTATTATGCATGTTAGGAACGTGATAGGTGAGTTAGGAAAGTGCAAAGTGAGTTAGGACCATGCCAGTTGAATTAGGAACGCACCAAGAGAGTTAGGAACGTGTCAAGCAAGTTAGGAGCGTGGCAGACAAAGTTAGGAACGTAGCAGGCAAGTTAGGAACGTATCAAGCAAGTTAGGAGCGTGGTAGAGGAGTTAGGAACGTACTATGAGAGTTAGGAACGTGATTGGAAAGTTAGGACCCTGAAAGACCAGACACATCCAGCCTCCTTTATATCCAATTTGATCCAGCCTCACTCATCGAAAATTATTATTATTATTATTATTATTATTATTATTATTATTATTATTATTATCCCATTTACTTTTATTTATGGCCATTATTAGGTTAGAGAAAAGCAGTGATTTGTAATGCGAATTTTATGCCCCCGTGTCTGATGAGTGTGTGTGTGTGTGTGTGTGTGCAGGAGTGACGCCCCTTCCCTGTGTGTGTGTGTGTGTGTGTGTGTGTGTGTGTGTGTGTGTGCGCTGGAGTAACGCCCCTCCCTGTCTCGTAACCTAGTGGAGTTGTGAGGTGTGGGGGTGAAGGATGGGTGTCGGGGGTGATCATGGGGGAGATGGGGGAGAAGAATGATGGGGAGAGGAAGAGAGATGGGAGGAGGAAAGTGGTGGGGGAGGAAAGTGATGGGGGAGAGACTGGTGGGGGAGGAAAGCGGGGGAGAAGGAGAGTGCAGGGATATCTCGCCCTTTTGCAACTTAATTCTTATCTCTCAGTGGCAGAAAAAGACAATGTTACAGCTCTATATCCTTTCCATAGCACTTCTTCGTGACTAGCATCATTTTCTAGTGTTAATCTCTTGGTACAGCTCAGAATTCAAGATGGAGAGATGCCAGAGAGAGAGAGAGAGAGAGAGAGAGAGAGAGAGAGTGCAGACTTAAGCTTGCAGAATGGTTGTAAGTCTCTTGATCTGTATACATACCCAATTCCGCAGTAAACACACACACACACACACACACACACACACACACACACACACACGTACATAAATCTGCTGTCCACCCACCAACACATATATCTGAGTGCACGTACGCATGCTTTCACGTACAGACAAACACGCACACACACACACAAATCTCCCAGTATTTCTCATTAAATATTTACTCAACTGTGAAGCTTAAGAATATATATAAGTCTTAAAAATAGTGTTATCTTTATAGCGTTTTATTTTGCTTTTGAGGGTAGTAAAAAAC
>NC_136990.1:2932274-2947274 GCF_032717465.1 Coenobita brevimanus
TGAGCTAACAGACTAGAGCTGGTTACCCTACGTGTTTGAATAAGTCATGAAATTCTTGGTCCTCTGTACTACAAAGAGACTAAGACAAACCCACCAGAAGAATTATCGTTACCTCGGGGTGCGATGAACTCTGGAATGATTTGTAAAAGTGAAATTGTGTATATATATAAAGGAGCGTTGTGGAGTGGATGTAGATGTGATAGAAAGCGTTAGGAGGAACACACCGAGGTGGTTTGGCCATGTGGAGAGGATGGAGAGTGAGAGACTGACGAGGAGGGTGTATGTGAGTGAGGTGGAGGGTGGTAGAGAGAGGGGGAGGCCAAGGATATGAAGGAGCGTTGTGGTGTGGATGTAGATGTGATAGAAAGCGTTAGGAGGAACACACCGAGGTGGTTTGGCCATGTGGAGAGGATGGAGAGTGAGAGACTGACGAGGAGAGTGTATGTGAGTGAGGTGGAGGGTGGTAGAGAGAGGGGGAGGCCAAGGATATGAAGGAGCGTTGTGGTGTGGATGTGGATGTGATAGGAAGCGTTAGGAGGAACACACCGAGGTGGTTTGGCCATGTGGAGAGGATGGAGAGTGAGAGACTGACGAGGAGAGTGTATGTGAGTGAGGTGGAGGGGGGGAGAGAGAGGGGGAGGCCAAGGATATGAAGGAGCGTTGTGGTGTGGATGTGGATGTGATAGGAAGCGTTTGGAGGAACACACTGAGGTGGTTTGGCCATGTGGAGAGGATGGTGGGTGAGAGACTGACGAGGAGAGTGTATGTGAGTGAGGTGGAGGGGGGTAAAGAGAGGGGGAGGCCAAGGATATGAAGGAGCGTTGTGATGTGGATGTGGATGTGATAGGAAGCGTTAGGAGGAACACACCGAGGTGGTTTGGCCATGTGGAGAGGATGGAGAGTGAGAGACTGACGAGGAGAGTGTATGTGAGTGAGGTGGAGGGGAGAGAGGGGGAGGCCAAGGATATGAAGGAGCGTTGTGGTGTGGATGTGGATGTGATAGGAAGCGTTAGGAGGAACACACTGAGGTGGTTTGGCCATGTGGAGAGGATGGAGAGTGAGAGACTGACGAGGAGAGTGTATGTGAGTGAGGTGGAGGGGGGTAAAGAGAGGGGGAGGCCAAGGATATGAAGGAGCGTTGTGGTGTGGATGTGGATGTGATAGGAAGCGTTAGGAGGAACACACCGAGGTGGTTTGACCATGTGGAGAGGATGGAGAGTGAGAGACTGACGAGGAGAGTGTATGTGAGTGAGGTGGAGGGGGGGGAAGAGGGAGGGGGAGGCCGAGGATGAGATGGAGGGATGGAGTGGAGAGGTATATGCGAGAAGGGGGTGTGAGTTGGGAGCAGGGCAGTGAAATGGTGGGGGACAGGGCGACGTGGAGGCTATTTGTTTGTGGCCAACCCGCACGGGATTGGGGCGTCATTTGGTAGTGGCAGTAGTTCAGAATCCTTGGTCCTTTTGTCCTATTGCATCACACCTCAAGGGTAGCGAATATTTTTTCTTGTGGGTGTACATCATATAGTTAAGGATTCTTGATAGTCTGGGTCAACAAGACTGTGGATTGACATTACGTGGACTGACATTCCTGGTGAGAAGCTGTACATGTCCCCACCAAACACTACATCCTGTACATTGTGCCACTATATATATACTAGTGCCTATGTAATGCCTATACCATCATTACATTAAGTTTTTGAAGAATTATAGATTTAAAGAAAGATGGCAGGATGAATGATATTAAGAGGTTGCCATGGTTACGGGATGAAAAGGGAGAGAGGAAATTCGAGGATGTTAAATTTCGAAATGAAGATAGCCTTTGTGAGCTTATGTATGATTTTAGGTTATACACACACACACACACACACACACACACACACACACACACACACACACACACACACACACACACACACACACACACACACACACACACACTGCACTTCCCCACACACATAGTCACACGTTCTTCCCCTTCCTCTCTCAGGCCCCCTCTCCCCCTCCCCCTCCCCTCCCCCACTTAGTCTCCTCCACCTCAATTATCTGGAGGTTGGGAGACACGCCCCCTCCACAAATTACTCCCCGCCCCCCTTTTTCCCTCTCCCTCTCTCTCTCTCTCCTTTATTTCTAGTGACATATATACCTTACACACTCCTTTACTATAAAATCCTCTCAGTATTAAAGAGAATATTAAAGATAGTATAAGCCGTCCATTTTAGTCCATTACTTTATCTTTCATTTTTGTGTTTCCCAGTAGAGCTAGCTTTACCTGTCTACTAGCTTCAGGGGGTTTTAATTACAGGTAAATTGGTGGGCGTAGAAGTGACCCCCCTCCCCCATCCCTTACAACCCCCCACACCCCCTCTCCTCACCCCAACCCCCTATCCCATACTTCACTCCTACCGACACTACTGCCCCCTCTCCCTCTCACTCATACTCATATCACCCCCATACACCCCAACCCCCAACCCCACACACCCAACCCCATCCCTCACCCCACACCCCTCTAGCCTGCAACCTACCCCACCCAACCAACCCCACCCTAACCCCACCCCCTCAAGCCTGCAACCTACCCCACCCACCCAACCCCACCCTTCACCCCACCCCCTCAAGCCTGCAACCTACCCCACCTACCCAACCTCACCCTCACCCTCTTCTCAAACTTTTCTATCCTCACCCTCACCCCCACAACTACCTCTACTGATATCCCCACACACCTACACCCCCACCCACTTACACCCCCGCCCACCCCTGCCTTTCAACCAACACACCACCCACCCTCATACCTCCACACCTACTCCAACTACTACCCCCCACCCACTTCTACCCCTACCCATCCCCAACCAACACACCACCCTCATACCTCCACACTTACCCCTACTGATACCTACACCCCCTTACACCCCATCCTACCCCTACCCTTCCCCACCCACACCCCACCCACCCCTGCCTCCCCTAACCATCACACCACATACCCCTATCCTCTTACACACTCTCACACCCCATCCCACCCCTCCCCACCCACCCACCCCCACTTTCACCCACACCCCACCCACCCCTACCCATCCCCAACCAACACACCACCCACAAACCTCCACACGTACCCCTGCTGATGCTCACCCCCTTACACCCCTACCCATCCCCAACCCACCCACCCACCCCCACTTCCACCCACACCCCACCCACCCCTGCCTCTCCCCAACCAACACACCACCCACAAACCTCCACACTTGCCCCTACTAATACTCACACCCTCTTACACCCCCATCCTACCCCTCCCCACTCACTCCCCCCACCTTCCACCCACACCCCACCCACCCTCCATCCCGATCCTATCTCTGGACACCCAACACCGCCCACTCTGATGAAAATCCCGCCCACTCTGGAAATCAACGGGCGACTTGACACTCCAATTTCTAGCCCAGTATCTCTCTGAAGGTAATGTTAATGAGTGGCTAGGGGGAGGGAGGAGGAGGGAGGGAGGAAAAGGGAGGGAGGGAGGGAAGAAGGGAGGGGCGAAAAGGGAGAGGGAGGGATGGGAAATGAGAGAGAAGGAAGGATGGAAAAAGACAGGGAAGGAAGGAGGGAAAAGGAGAGGGAAGGAGGGAGGGGAAATGAGAAGGTCGGTGGGAGGGAGGGAGGGGAAAGGAGAGAGAAGGAAGGAGGGGAAAGGGGAGGGAAGGAGAGAGGAAAAAAGAGAGGGAGGGAGGAAGGGAAAAGGAGAGGGAAGGGAGAGATGTTGGTCCTTTCGTGGCTTTTTGATATAAGGAAGATTATAACTAACAAAACAAACTATCAGTTAAAGACAAGGATAGTCAAGCAGAAAGGCCTCCACCCCACATCCACCAAACACTATCTATCTATCTATTGCCAGACGCCTTAATCCCGTAAGGGGCGGGGGTCACAAGCAGATCGCCTCCATGTCCCCCTGTCCCCCACTATTTCACTGCCCTGCTCCCAGCTCACACCCCTCTCTCTCATATACCTCACCACTCCATCCCTCCATCTCATCATTGGCCTCCCCCTCCCTCTCCCCCCCTCCACCTCACTCACATACACTCTTCTCTCTCATATACCTCTCCACTCCATCCCTCCATCTCATCCTCGGCCTCCCCCTCCCTCTCCCCCCCTCCACCTCACTCACATACACTTCTCTCTCATATACCTCTCCACTCCATCCCATCTCATTCTTGGCCTCCCCCTCCCTCTCCCCCCCTCCACCACACACGTGGCAGGAAATAGTGAGAAGGACCACCATGCAGCATAGGAAAAATGTCAGGGAAATTTTATAGGAAAGAGGGAAAGGAAATCTCATTCTACACTATCTGAAAAGGAAAGTGATATTGTCAAGAATATTTATCAGTGTTGTTCTGAGGAGGAGGAGGAGGAGGAGGAGGAGGAAAGTAGAGAGAAAAGTGAGGGAAGAGGAAGGTAGGGGAGAGAGAGGGAGAGAAAGAGATAGTAAGATCAGCAAAAGATGAGAAGGAAGGTTGGAGCGAGGAAGAGTGGAAAGCAAGACACAATAAGAAATGTTAGAAGAGTGAGGAGATAGTTAATGATATCGAACCACAAGCCTGCCTCTTATTCCAATGTTCCGTGGATCATTACGCAGATAACGAGGGGGTCCAACTGCCCTCCTATCACTAATTACTCTCGGAAATTGCTGTCATTAATTGGCTTGTAATTGGTGGTGAAGTGGAGTGTAGAATAGAACCCCATGTAGATGATCAAAGACACAACCTTCTCTTTACAATGAACAGTAATTGCAACTTTGTGAATTATGGTTGTGTGTGTGTGTGTGTGTGTGTGTGTGTGTGTGTGTGTGTGTGTGTGTGTGTGTGTGTGAGACAGGGTTGTGGTGGGGTGGGGTTGGGGGTTGTGTGTGTATGGGGGTTGTGATGGTGTGTGAGAGTGGGGGGGTTGTGGTGGTGTGTAAGAGTGGGGGGGATGTGGTGGTGTGTGAGAGTGGGGGGGTTGTGGTGGTGTGTGTGTGTGAGGGGTTTGTGGTGGTGTGTGTGTGTGTGAGGGGTTTGTGGTGGTGTGTGTTTGTGGGGGGGATTGTGATGGTGTGTGTGTGGGGGGGGTTGCGATGGTATGTGTGGGGGGATTGTGATAGTGTGTGTGTGGGGGGGTTGTGGTGGTGTGTGTATGTGGTTGTGATGGTGTGGAAAGGTTGTGGGTATTTGTGGGAGGTTATAGTAGTGTGTTTGCTGTTGTGGTAGTGCGTTGTGGGGTTGTGGTAGTGCCTGGGGGGATTGTGGAAGTGTGTGTGTGGGTGTGGTAGTGTGGAGGGTTGTAGAAATACGTGTGGAAAGTTGTGGTAGTGTGTATGTGTGTGTGTGTGTGTGGAAAGTTGTGGTAGTGTGTATGTGTGTGTGTGTGTGTGTGTGTGTGTGTGTAAGAGCGCTGTTATTACGTGACTAACAATTCCTTTTAAAAAATAGTCTCATGTACTAACTTCCTAAGTGGGAGAATGGAGAGTGAGAGACTAACTAGGAGAGTGTACGTGAGTGGGATGGAGGGAGAGAGAGGGAGGGGGAGACCGAGGATGAGCTGAAGGGATGGAGTAGAGAGGTATATGAGAAAGGGGGGGTGTAAGTTGGGGGATGGAGAGTGAAAGACTAACTAGGAGAATGTTTGTGAGTGAGGTGGAGGGGGGGAGAGGGAAGGGGAGACCGAGGATGAGATGGAGGGATGGAGTGGAGAGGTATATGAGAGAGGGGTGTGTGAGCTGGGAGCAGGGCAGTGAAATGGCGGGGGACAGGGCGACATGGAGGCGATTTGTATGTGGCCACCCCATACGGGATTAAGGCTTCTGGCTATAGATAGATCGACTGATGGACGGGATTTACCAACTTAGCATAAATCCCCAGTACTGAGTGGGCTAGTAATCCCCTAGTAGCAGGTGAGAATAATCGCCATTTATTTCTAGAGTAGGATTAGGCTAAGTTATTTCGTTCGTTCTCTATCTATCTCCAGACGCCTTAATCCCATACGGGGTGGCCACAAACAAATCGCCTCCACGTCACCCTGTCCCCCGCCATTTCACTGCCCTGCTCCCAATTCACACACCCCTCTCTCATATACCTTTCCACTCCATCCCTCCATCTCATCCTTCTCATTCTATTGTTAATTGATTCTAGTTACACCATATATTTTGTTACTTGGGAGACGCGTTTATCTGAGAGAGAGAGAGAGAGAGAGAGAGAGAGAGAGAGAGAGAGAGAGAGAGAGGGTAGATAAATAGTCAGGTTGATAGATAGATATATAGATAGGTAGGTAGGTAGGTAGGTAGGCAGGTGTGTAGGCAGGCAGGCAATCAGGCAGGTAGGCAGGTAAGTAGATAGGTAGAAATATAGACAGATAGATAGATAAATGGATATGTAAATGAACTGATAGATAGATAGATAGATAGATAGATAGATAGAGAGAGAGAGAGAGAGAGAGAGAGAGAGAGAGAGAGAGAGAGAGAGAGAGAGAGAAACAGGGATAAAGGATGAAAAGACAGAAAGACACTGTGAGAGAGAGAGAGAGAGAGAGAGAGAGAGAGAGAGAGAGAGAGAGAGAGAGAGAGAGAGAGAGAGAGAGAGAGAGAGAGAGAGAGAGAGAGAGAGAGAGAGAGAGAGAAAAGAGAGAATGCCTCGCCAAATCGCCCCCTTGTCATCATCCACATATGACATCCAATTAGAGTTATGTATTCAAGTGATGGCAATTATCATGTTCCTAATGACACCCTGCAAAGACCCATATTAATTGGTCATTAGCCTCGTTTGGCCTTAGGGAGAGACCAGAATGAGGGTGGGGGGTGTAGAGGGGAAGGAGAGGGTCTGAGAGAGGAGGGGGAGAGAAGGGAGGAGTGCAAGAGGGGATGGAAGAAGAGAGGGAGAAAGGGGAAAGGTGTGTAGGAGGGGGGAAGGGGTGGAGAAGGAGAGGAGAGAAGGGAAAGGGAGGAAAGTATAAGAGGGGGAGGGAGAGAATGAGGAAGATAGGGGGAGGTGTTTGGGGGTGGGAAAGGGTGGGGGTGAAGGGGGGACATGTAATGGGGGGGAGTGGGAGGGATTAGGAAGAAGGAAAGGTGTAAGAGGGAGTGTAAGAGAGAAGAGGAAGAGAGGGGCAGGAATGGGAGGAAGGGAAATAGAAGAGGGAGAGGTGAGGGAGAGAGGGATGTGGGAAAGGGAGATGTAAGAAGGATGTTAGATGGAGGAAGGGAGGTAAAAGGTAAGGGGTGAGGGAGGGGAAGGGGAGGGGGAGGGAGAAATGGGGTAGGGGGAGGGGGGAAGGGGAAGGGAGAGGTTTAGAGGAAGATTAATTAGACAAGAGTATGGAACTGAAAGGGTGGGTTGACAGTGAGATATTTTTTGCTGTGTGTGTGTGTGTGTGTGTGTGTGTGTGTGTGTGTGAGAGAGAGAGAGAGAGAGAGAGAGAGAGAGAGAGAGAGAGAGATAATCGATGATGATGATCATGATGATGATGATGATGGAGGTAAAGGAGGGAGGTAAAGGAGGGAGGAAAAGGAGGGAAGTAAGGGAGGGAGGTGAAGAAGGAAGGTAAAGGAGGGAGGTAAGGGAGGGAGGTAAGGGAGGGAGGTAAAGGAGGGAGGTAAAGACGAGGGGTTGAAATTTTTGCAATACCCTGTAGAAAATATTTGTCCATAAAATCCCCTAATGAGCTGAGAGAGAGAGAGAGAGAGAGAGAGAGAGAGAGAGAGAGAGAGAGAGAGAGAGAGAGAGAGAGAGAGAGAGAGAGAGGTGAATGTGAAAAAGTGAGGTTGTGGAAGTGATAATGATGATATCGATGAAGATGATGATGATGATGATGATGATGATGATGATGATGATGATGATGATAGAGAGAGAGAGAGAGAGAGAGAGAGAGAGAGAGAATACGTAGACGAAGAGAAGATGTAGGAAGAAGAGGAGGAGGGGGAAGGGGAGGGGGTAGGGAGGAAGAGGGAAAGATTGGGAGGGAAAGGAAGGAGGGGAGGGAGGGAGAATAGAAATGGAGGGAGGGAGGGAGGGAAGGAGGGAGAGAAAGAGGAAATATGGATCTTAGGTCATTATATGTGTTGTTTGGTAAATGAGGTCAATTAGCAAGTTGTAGAAGTGGGAGGAGGACAGTAATGGATAATGGGAAGGAAAGAATGGAATAAAGGAATATTGAAAGGAAGTTGGTAAAGAAAGGGGAATGAAAGGGGAGCCAAGTCTATCTACCTAGCTATCTATCTATCTGTCCATCCATCCATCTCTCTCTCTCTCTCTCTCTCTCTCTCTCTCTCTCTCTCAATTTATCTATCTATCGATCAATCTGTCCATCCATCTATTTGTCTATCTGTCTGACTATCCATCCATCCATCTATCTTCCTATCTCTCTGTCTGTCTATCTATCTATCTATCTATAGTCAGACGCCTTAATCTCGTAAGGGGTGGCCACAAACAAATCGCCTCCATGTCGCCCTGTCTCCTGCCATTTCGCCACTCCTTTTGGGATTAAGGCACCTAGCTATAGATAGAAAGATAGGTAGAAACAAGATGAAATTCGGTTCGCAAATAAGATAAAAATTCGGTGCGCAAACCAGATATAATTCGGTGCGCAAACATGATGAAATTCGGTGCGCAAATAAGATGAAAGTCGGTGGCAAATAAGATGAAATTCGGTGCGGAAATGATGAGATTCGGTTCGCAAGTAAGATTAAATTCGGTGCGGAAATGAAATTCGGTGTGCAAAAGATGGAATTCGGTACGTGCGCGCCCTCCCCTCATGCACGAAGGAGCGGGATGGTCATGCAGTGGTGGGTGGAACAAGGAACGCGTTATCAAATGGGTTATCGCTGTCTCGCATGAGGGGATTATGCAGCGGGAAGGTTGCAGTGTTGCTCGCTTCCGTGTGGGACCGTTTTAGAGAGTGTGGGTGTGGTTGAAGGGTGCGTGCCTTTGCAATTGCCTCTTTACCCTCGTTGCAAGCCAGATTGCACGAATTCCTATTGCTTAACCCCTTTCTATAACCCCTATTTTGATGTTATGACTATCTATTGCCAAACGCCTTAATCCCATAAGGGGTGGCCACAAACATATCGCCTCCATGTCGCCCTGTCCCCCGCCATTTCATTGCCCTGCTCCCAGCTCACACACCCCTCTCTCATATACCTCTCCACTCCAACTCTCCATCTCATCTTTGGCCTCCCCCTCCCTCTCCCACCCTCCAACTCACTCACATACACTCTCTTCGTCAGTCTCTCACTCTCCATCCTCTCCACATGACGTCTTGGCAAAATTGGTATCTGTTTCATTGGTAACTTTAAGGGTTTTGAAATGGCATGTGTTTGTGTCATATAGATCTATTGAGTTGGATTGGTCTTACTTCTGTCTGTGCCGTAGGTGATTTAACAAGCTTGGGATGATGTAAGTGTGTGTGTGCCATTGATAAGTAGAGCTTTGGGACTGACCTTCTTAGTGTTTGTGCCGTAGATAAGTAGAGGTTTTGTAGCCACAGATAAGTAGAGCTTCTAGGCTGTCCTTATTACTGTTCCTGCTATAGTGTACTTGTCTCATTACCGTATGTGCCTTCATGTCGTATGCTGCAACCTTAAATCACAAATTGGAAGGCAAACCCCTAATACTGAAGGTCATTTAGAGAGCATCTGTGGTTGTTAGATATGGTTAGCCTGCATCCCATATTACAGAACGCAGTTAGCAACCATACAGGAAGGCCAGATACGCTCCATCATCATCATGTACTTTAAAAATATTAAAAAAAGTGAGTCTGCGTCCCATTTTGCGACTTCAAGTTTAAAAATAAGACTCACAGATAACTTTAGAGCCTTTCAAATGACGTTAGGTGTTTGTGATGTGGCTAACCTAAATATTATTACTGTTAGGGCCGTAAATAACTTGTAGAGCCCTTGAGGTTGCGTTATTGCAGCCTAAACCTTCAATAACCTGTAATACTAAAGCCAGCCTCCCTCACGGCATCTCTCCTTGGTCCTGATATCAGTAATTTCAACGCCCCCACAAAAACGAATCCAAAGCACAGCGATCGGGTGCAAGAAGAGTGTGTTCCCTCTCAGTTATTTCCCCTTACCTGCTGTTACCTTAATTGATACACCTTTAGCTTGCATCAGGAGGCATGGAGCTGCAATAGTCTCTTTGTTTTCATCTGGCAAAACTGGGTTACTTATACGAATTGATAAGTTGTGGTTTTATGAAATTGGATGAGTCTTTTTGAAGGAAGGATTATGAAGGTTACTATACTTCTTTTATCTTAACTTGGCCCGGGTTTTCGTCCTTTTGGAGCTTATTTCATGTGGCATACTGGCAAAATAAGACAATACTATGGCTACGTATCCTTTCCAGTGCACTTCTTCGTGACTAGCATCTTATCCTAGTATTAATCTATTGTTACAACTCAGAGCTTAATGTGAGGAGATGGTAGTCTTAGGCCAAGGTAGAGTAAAATGAGTATAGTCAGATCAATCCCCCAATCTGACTACACTTGAGAAATAAGGAGAAATTAAGGAGGTGTAGGCTAAGAAAAGGGACCTATGAAGACTAAACTGCTCCTAAAACAGTGCTAAGGCATGAACGCAATTAGTGAGCGAGAGGCAAGAGTGCAATTAATGAAGCAAGAAAGTAATCAGTGAGGCAAGAGGCAATTAGTGAGAGAGGGAGCGTCAGAATAGGGTGATATTAACAGAAAGAAAGTAGCAATCAGAGAGGGTGATGTCAACAGGGTGAGAGGAGTAACTAGGGCAAGCAGGGTAGTGTTATGGAGGGTGTAGGTGTAGGCAGGCAGGTGTATCCAGAGCATTCATCATCACCTCTATCTTCGTTTCATTTTCTGTCAACTCCAGTCGAGCCCATGGACTCAGGTGAGAGAGATAAAATGCCTTGGCCTTATGTGGGGTTGGTAAACAATTATGGCTGAGCTGATATGGGTGGTGAGATTGTACACACACACACACACACACACACACACACACACACACACACACACACACACACACACACACACACACACACACACACACACACACACACACACACTCCCTTTCTCACACTTTCACACACTGTCTCTCACACTTACTCACTATCTCATTCATTCAGACATATTCCGTGACACAAGAAGCATTGTTACTTAGCAGATGATGATGAAGATGAGAATTGCGATGATGATGATGATGATGATGAAGATGAGGGTTGCGATGATGATAAAGTTGAGTGTTACGATGATGATGATGATGATGATGATGATGATAATGAAAAGAGGAGTTGCGGTGCTGCTGCTGCTGCTGCTGCTGCTGATGATGATGATGATAATGAAGAGAGGAGTTGCGGTGCTGCTGCTGCTGCTGCTGTTGCTGCTGCTGCTGCTGATGATGATGATAATGGTGATGATGACGAATTATTTCTTTATTTCTCTATTAATTTTTATTCGAAGTGATGCCTCTAGCCAGTGCAAAACAAGAATTCAAGATGTTTATGCTGATGCGCTTTTAAAAATTCGCGTTCTTTTACCATTTTTCTCTTCCTTAGTGATTCCGTTACTCAGGTTACTTTGCAAGGCCTGTGGTAAATTGCATGAGGGGATGGTGCATGCAACAGGAAGCAACAGAGGTGGGGTGGGGTGGGGTGGGGTGGGGTGGGATGGAGTTGGGTGGGGTGGGATGCAGTGGGGTGGGGAGAAAATACTGCCCTAGGGTGCAACTGCCTGCATGCTTTTACCGAAGGGGTGTGTTTTTGAGAGAGAGAGAGAGAGAGAGAGAGAGGAGCAGTACCATTCAGTTATTTCTAATTCCATTACATTTAATACATATATAGCAGTAGTAGTAGTAGTTGTAGCAGCAGTAGTAGTAGTAATGGTAGAAGTATTATTATTATTATTATTATTATTATTATTATTATTATTATTTGTGGTAGTAAATAATGGATAACAATGGTAGTAGTAGTAATAGTAATAAGTAGTAGTAGTAGTAGTTGTAGTAGTAGTAGTAGTAGTAGGCGTGCATTAGTGAGGTGAGAGGAGGCAGGATGTGATGAGAGCAGCAAGAAGTGATGACCATGTAGAATAAACAGGTCCACTCTCTTATAATGCACGTCTCCCTGCATAATTACTCAAGAACAGGTGTGTGTGTGTGTGTGTGTGTGTGTGTGTGTGTGTGTGTGTGTGTGTGTGTGGCAGAGAGAGAGAGAGAAACAGAGAGAGAGAGGGGGAGATAGAATGTGTGTGTGTGTGTGTGTGTGTGTGTGTGTCAGAGAGAGAGAGAGAGAGAGAGAGAGAGAGAGAGAGAGAGAGAGAGAGAATGCCTGTGTTTGTGTTTGTTGTGTGTGTGTGTGTGTGTGTGTGTGTGTGTGTGTGTGTGTGTGTGTGTTTGTGTGTATCCCGCTCTGTTAAAAGGCCACTTGTCGTCCCAGCATCTCTGTCCCCCCCCCCTCTCTCGTCTCCTCACAGGGGCTGGTCACGCTGCACACACACACACACACACACACACACACACACACACACACACACACACACACACACACACACACACACACACATCTCTCTCTCTCTCTCTTGAACACATTTTTTATCTTGTTTTTTATAAGACTGTTCGTAATATCTTTTCCTAAGCGATTTATTCTACATATTGCGTCTGTCAAGAATAAATGGGAATAATGTTCACTGACTGAATGAAGAGTCCAGGGTGGGTTGAGGAAGCTCCCTAACACCTCTTCCTTAGCGATTTATTTTTGGATATGGCTGGTTAATATCCTTTTATATGTAATTTATGCAGAGTATGGCGACATTGGAAGGATTTATGTAACACAGAAGAGGACAATAGGGTGCAGTAAACAAAATAAATCGCCAAGGAAAAGGTGTTAGGGAGCTTACTGAACCGATGATAAATGCGGCCAGGAAGCTCCCTTACACCTTTTCCTAAGCGATTTATTTTGTTTATTACACCCTACTCTTCTCCATGTTACATAAATCCTTCTAATGACGCCATACTCTGCATAAATAAAGTACAAGAGGATACTGACCAGTCGTATCCAAGAATAAATCGCTAAGGAAGAGGTGTTAGGGACCTTCCTTTCTCAATGAGAATACGAACCCAGGAAAGGCCCAAGCAAGGCAAGAAAAACTAGTGAGAGACGGAGAGGGAGCAGGAGAAGCAGGAAGAGGAGGAGGGGGAGGAGGAGGAGGAGGGGGAGGAAGATCAGGAGGAGGAGGAGGTCAAGGAGGAGGAGGAGGAGGTCAAGGAGGAGGAGGAGGAGAGGAAGAGGAGGAGTATCATGAAAAAAAAGGAAGAAAAACAGTGGTGTGAGGAAGGAGGTTTGATAGTGCAAGGAGAAAGGCGAGGAAAGCGAGTATGCAGATGGGGGAGGGGGAGGGAGAGGGAGGGAGGGATGGAAGAGAGAGGGAGGGAGGGAAGGGGGAGAGGTGAGGGAGGGAGGGAAGAGGGAGAGGTGAGGGAGGGAGAAGGATGGTGTGGGGTACATGAGACAAGAAGGAAGGGGGAGGAGTGAGAGACTGAAGGAATGAAGGGGAGGGAGATATTGGGGTGGATGTGACAGGAGGAGGAGTGGGGATGCTCTGGTAGGGGAAGGGGAGGGGGGAGTAGTGGATGAGGGAGGGGGAAGAGGGGAGGGGAAGGGGGGATGTGAAGTAGGCAACAGTGCATACTAATGAGAGGATGTGGGGCATTAACAAGAGTGACCTAGCACACCACACCACACCACACCACACCACACCACACCACACCACACCACACCACACCACACCACACCACACCACACCACACCACACCACACTCCCCTACACACCCCTACTAGCCACCATTCCACATTCTCACAAGCAGTTTCATTTTATTTCATACAGAGGGTGAATATATCTTTTCATTTTTCGTTAGTTATTATCGAATATTTTTGTATTTATGGTGCACTGAATCCAATATTGTCTGTTTATGTGTGTGTGTGTGTGTGTGAGAGAGAGAGAGAGAGAGAGAGAGAGAGAGAGAGAGAGAGAGAGAGAGAGGGCAGGGGATAGACTCATGGCTCGCTTCTCTTCTTTATTACCAACTCGTGCATGTCTTTCCCATTGGCACCCTCTAGAAAAATGGCCATCCATTTTTTAACCCATTATTTACTGCATCTCCCCAGCCCCTTATATTTTCGATGCCACTTTTTTCACTGATTTATAATGGCCAGGAAACGTTTATAAGGGCAGGGAACGTTTTTAATAAGGGGTTGATTAGGAAACGTTTATGTAGCTTAGGACACAGAACGTTTATACAAAGGACTGGTTTATAAAAGGATTGGAACGTTTATTGATGATTTATAAAGGATCTGGAACGTTTCTAGAGGTGAGTGATTTGTTGTGGGTTGATCAGAAACGTTTACACAATCTCCCCTACTCTCGTCAGGTAAGGAAGCTCCCTAACACCTTTTCCTAAGTGATTTATACTTTTTGTTACACCTTAATGCCCTCCTCTATTACATAAATCCTTTCAGTATCGTCATACTCTGCAAAAATGACGCGCAAAATGATATTAACCAACCATATCCAAAAATAAATCGCTAAAGAAGAGGTGTTAGGGAGCCTTCTTACCTGAGGAGAATAAATTGGTGTGTCTTCTTCCTTTTCCTTCCCTCCCATCCTTCCTTTTCAATCCTTCTTCCTGCTTCCTGTCTCTGGCCTTCGCTCCTTCCCTCCCTCCCTCCCTCCTTCTCTCTCTCCCCTCCCTCCTTCCTTCCCTCTCTCTCTCTCCCTCCCTCCTTCTCCCTCTCCACCTCCCTCCCTCCTCTCTTTGCCTTTCCTTCATTTTTCATTCCCTATTTGCTTGCTTCCCTTCTTCCTTCCCTACCACATTCCTTCCTCTCTTCTTTCTCTCTCTGTCTCCTGCCTTCCTTCCTCCTTCTCTCCGTCTTCTTCCTTCCCTCCCTCCTGTCCCCATCTCCTCCTTGCCCTCCATTCCTCTCTACTTCCTTCCTTCCCTCCCTAGTCCTGCCTCTACCTCTTTCCTCTA
>NC_136990.1:2952274-2954774 GCF_032717465.1 Coenobita brevimanus
CCTCTCTCCCTCCCATACTCACTCACACACAAACACTTCCTCTTTCTCTCCCCCTCCCTCATCCAAATAGTCCCTCCCTCACACACTCCCTCCCTCCCTCTCTCCCTCACTCCCTCCCTCCCTCACTCACTCACTCACTCATATTTAGAGTCCCCAGTCGACGGTCATGTTCATTTTAGAGGAGTGGCTGCCAAGGGAGTGTAACAATAAGAGGAATCAGGAAGGCAGTGGTGCATAGCGTCTCTCGTGTACCTTGTTAGTGTGGGTGTGGGATGGGGTGTGTGGGGTGTGGAGGGGTGAGGGAGAGTAGGTGGGGGTGCTGGAAGGATGTGGAGGGGAGAGGAGGAGTAGGGAAGGGGTGAGGGGGAGAGGGGAGGGGTGAGAGAGAGTAGGCGGGGGTGCTAGAAGGATGTGGAGGGGAGAGGAGAAGTAGGGAAGGGTGAGGGGGAGAGGGGAGGGATGAGGAATGGTTTGAAGAGTGGGAATGGGGGGTATTTGGTAGTGCATGAGTGGGGGTGTGAAATTTGGGGTGACAGGGTGTGTGGAAGGGTGAGGGAGAGTGTGCAGGGGTGAGGGGAAGAGAGGAGGGGTGAGGAATGATTTGAGGAGTGGAAATGGGGAGCATATTTTGTCTGAGCATGTGTGGCGGTGTGATTTTGGGGTGAGAGGGTGTGTGGATGGGGGAGAGAAGGTGTGCAGGGGTGAAGGGGTAGAGTGGAGGGGTTTGAGTGTAGTGGGAGACGATGTGGGGAATGAAAGTGGGTAGTGTACTTTGTTAGTGGAGGTGTGGGGTGTGTGTGGAGAGGTGAAGGGGAGTGTGGAGGGGTGTGAGGGGGAGAGACGAGGGGTGGGAGTGTGGTGGGGGAATGATAGAGGGGTGGAAGTGTGGGATGTAGTTTGATAGTGTATGTGATGGTGTGGTGGTGCGGGGTGTGGGGGTAGTGTGTGGTGGGGAGGGGCTAGGAGAGGGGTTGGTAGTGGTGGGTATTGTGGGATGGGATGAAGGTGGAAGGAAAGGGTAGCAGAACAGTGAGTCTGGGTTGGGTGGAGGAATGAAGTGGATTAGTGGATGGAGTTTGTGGCGGAGGAGTGGATGTGGAGTGAGGGGAGGAGGTGTAAGGGGGGAGAAGGTGGCGGGGAGGGGTATGGGGAGGGAACAGAATGGGAGAAGGACTGGGGGAGTGGAGGAGAGGGTATGGGAAGGAGTGGTGGGTGGGTGGGAGGCAAAACGTATGTGTTGAGAGTGAGAGTGGGCAGTGAATGGGTGGTGAGATGGATGGTAGGACAGGGAGCGGATGATGGAAGGGGAGTGTTGGAGAAGTGGATGGTGGAGGAGTGTTGGAGAAGGAGTGGATGATGGAGAGGGAGGGTTGGAGAAGGAGTGGGTGGTGGGGAAGCGTGGGAAGAGAAGTGGAGGTCATCCGGTGGGGGGAGAGGGGATACTGTTGATGGTGGGTGTGGGTGGAGAGAAATTGGTACCGGGAAGGACTGAGTGGGTGGTGAGGGAGTGGGTGGAAGAGGAAAGGAAGTGTGGGAGGAAGAAAGGAAGAGCGACAGGGAGGGATGGAGAAAATGGAGAGAGATAGAGTGGGAGGATGGGAGAGAGAAAGTGGGAGGGAGAAGGAGGGGTGGAGTGAGAGATAGAGGAGGAGGAGGAGATATAAAATGAAAGGGTGGTGTGAAGCGGAAAGAAATAGGTGAAAGTGGGTGGGGTGGAATGTAGGTGAGAGAGAGAGAGAGAGAGAGAGAGAGAGAGAGAGAGAGAGAGAGAGAGAGACCTTCTGATATCAACTGTATATAGCTAAAGCACCTCTGATATGTCAAGGCTACTGACATCATGTACTGTCTACACACACACACACACACACACACACACACACACACACACACACACACACACACACACACACACACACACACACACACACGTAAACTTATTAATGACTACACAGGGAGAAGGATTCTATGATACTCCGAAAGAGAGAGAGAGAGAGAGAGAGAGAGAGAGAGAGAGAGAGAGAGAGAGAGAGAGAGAGAGAGAGAGAGAGGTATATTCCCCGAATATTTTACCTCGGTAGAGATAATTATCAGCTAAAAGGAAAAAACAACAACAATGACACACACACACACACACACACACACACACACACACACACACACACACACACACACACACACACACACACACACATACCGAGACTTTAAAACACCTGCAAATCTCTCTCTCTCTTACACACACACACACACACACACACACACACACACACACACACACACACACACACACACACACACACACACACACACACTTAAAAACACCTCCCTTCGTCCTGGGAAAAATCAAGGTTAAAATCATCCTACGTAATGACAGGCCACACACCGCCAGGCACACCATAGTATTATTAAAGGTTTGTGTTTTTCTTTTCCTATGATGAACTACGACGGGACACTGACAGGTAAAGAGACGCTCCCAGACTAGCCAGGTAAAGGGTTAACAGTA
>NC_136990.1:2962274-2964774 GCF_032717465.1 Coenobita brevimanus
ACACACACACACACACACACACACACACACACACACACACACACACACACACACAGTCTTTCTCTCTCTCCTCTATCTGTTTGTCTGTCTGTCTATCTGTCTACCAATCTGTCTATCTATCTATCTAACAGACACACACACACACACACACACACACACACACACACACACACACACACACACACACACACACACACACACCTCCCATATTTTGAAAGGAGTTTTTGTTGTCATAGTCAGCCTGCATTTTATTTTCAGTATATTTAATCAAACCTTCAGTAAAAATCAATACTATAAATCTCTCTCAGCTGAATAAAATCGTCCATCGTCAATCTGAATTTAATACTAGAGTTGCTCCTACCTTTAGAGGGTTACAAACAAAGGTAATATTCCAGACTGAACGAATACTAGGTGATTTCATTTAGTTTATAGTACTTTTAATCAAGCCTACATTTTTCACTCTCAGCTGAACAACATCGTCCATCGTCAATCTGAATTTAATACTAGAGTTGCTCCTACCTTTAGAGGGTTGCAAACAAAGGTAATGTTCCAGACTGAACGAATAGTAAGTGGCTTCATTTTATTTTAAGCATTTTCAGTCGAACTTACATGAACACTATGGCCTCCCTCACCTTCTTTTCAGCCAATAAATCGTCAAGCTGAATATGACACTATACTTGTAGGTGATCCATTGAGACAAGTGGAGAGAGAGAGAGAGAGAGAGAGAGAGAGAGAGAGAGCGGTTAGAGCTTAGGTTCTTTATTTTCTTTATTTTCTCTTTTTTAACTACACAGAGAAAAGTTAAAGAAAAAGAGTTCAAGCTCTGACCTCTCTCTCTCTCTCCCATCCAACAATGCTAGAGTTACTCCTACCTTGAGAGGGTTAAAGACGAAAGGCAGGATTCAAAACGGAGCGAAATACCACCGAGAACGGAGCCATGAAGCATTTGAAGCACTGGGAGTCGAACCGCGCGTGAGTCGAGCCATATGTTTTGATGCTTGTCCTCTCAGTTACGCTCTTGGTGTGATGGCGGGGTGTTGTGTTAGTAAATATCGCTGTTTTGGGGGTAAATTTTCCTGTTTTTGCCCAAGATAAGGATACAGAAGAATGCAGAAGGATACAGTGTTTATTTACTGTGTGTTATTGCATTGTTTGACGGAGGTGAAAGGAGGGGAACTGCTTTTCTGTGACCTTGCTGTTTCATATGCTTCGTGTAGTTGGTTTAAGATGAGGATGGTTGGTGATGGGGTAGGAGAGGGCCGTTTCATCCTCTCCCAGCTCCGTTTGCTGTTATATACGTTAAAATGAGCAAAGGAACCTAACTAAATCTAACTTAATATTAACTTAGATGTGAAACGAGGCTACGAGATGAACTAGTAGTCTGTCTGTCTGTCTGTCTGTCTGTCTGTCTCTCTCTCTCTCTCTCTCTCTCTCTCTATCTATCTCTCTCGCCCAAGTGCTTCCCCCCTTCTACAGTCTGTATGCCCCTTTATATACAAGCAGTGAATTCAAATATACAACCAGTGAATTCAATACATAAGCACTGAATTCAATAAACAAGCAGTGAATTCAAATATACAAGCAGTGAATTTAATATGCAAGCAGTGAGTTCAATTTACGAGCAATAAATTCAATATATAAGTAGTGAATTCAATATACGAACAGTGAATACAGAAAACAAGCAGTGAATTCAAATATATGAGCAGTGAATTCAGAAAACAAGCACTGAATTCATTATACAAATAGTGAATTCAATAAACAAGCAGTGAATTCAAATATACGAGCAGTGAATTCAATGTACAAGCAGTGAATTCAATATACAAGCAGTGAATTCATATATACAAGCAGTGAATTCAATATATGAGCAGTGAATTCAATAAACGGTCAGCGAATTCAATATACGTGCAATGAATTCAATACATAAGCAGTGAATTCAATAGACAAGCAGTGAAATCAATAGACAAGCAGTGAATTCAATGTACAAGTAGGGAAGTCTAATATACGAGCAATGAATTTAATGTATGAGCAGTGAATCCAATTTACAAGCAGCGAATCCAATAATCAAGCAGTGAATTCAATATACAAGCAGTGAATTCAATGTAAGAGCAGTGAATTGAAATATACGAGAACTGAATTCAAATATACTAGCAGTGAATTCAATGAGCATTTATGGAATTCAATATACAAACAGTGAATTCAATAAACAAGCAGTGAATCCAATATATAAGCAGTGAATCCAATAAACAAACAGTGAATTCAAATATACGAGCAGTGACTTCAAATATACAAGCAGGGAATCCAATATACGAGCAGTGAATTCAATATACAAGCAGTGAATTCAAATATACAAGCAGTGAATTCAAATATACAAGTAGTGAATTCAATAAACAAGCGGTGAATTCAATATATAAGCAGTGAATCCATTATACAAGCGGTGACTTCAATATACAAGCAGTGAATTCAATATACAAGCAGTGAATTCAATATATAAGCAGTGAAT
>NC_136990.1:2974774-2982274 GCF_032717465.1 Coenobita brevimanus
TGTTTCTCTGGCCATAGATGATTCTCTCTGAATTGTAGACCAACTTTTTCGTCTGTCTGTGCCTGCATATTCTGTCTTTTCTTAACTGTACCTGGCTGGGTGTGAGAGAGAGGTGCAAAAAGCTAATCTTGCGAAATTATACAACGTTAAGTGCTGCATTCATTTACGTGTGTGTGTGTGTGTGTGTGTGTGTGTGTGTGTGTGTGTGTGTGTGTGTGTGTGTGTGTGTGTGTGTATAAGTATGTGTCTGTGTGCGTGTGTCTCTGTCTGGTGTGTGTGTGTGTGTGTGTGTGTGTGTGTGTGTGTGTGTGTGTGTGTTCGCGCCTATGTGTGTAAAAGCGGGTGTTTGTTTATTGCTTATCTACTTGTTTTGTTACGTGTTGCGGTGTGTCTTTGAGGAGAGATAGTGACGGTGGATGGAGAGAGGTTGGTGTGGTGTGAGTTGTGGTAATTTATTCTCTCTCTCTCTCTCTCTCTCTCTCTTTCTCATTTTTTCTCCTCAGTTCCCATCCCTCTCCTAACTTAACGACCTGCCTCTTCAGTCTTCACTCCTGCTTCCCTCCTTTTTCTTTTTCTTTCCTTCTCCTCCTGCTCCTCCTGCTCCCCCTCCTTCTTCTTTTCCTCCTTCTCCTTCTCCTCCTCCTCCTCCTCCTCCTCCTCCTCCTCCTCCTCCTCCTCTTCTTTCTTTTCCTCCTCCTGCTCCTCCTCTTTCTTTTCCTCCTCCTCCTCCTCCACGCTACAAGTGAGGAGGGACGTCTGAAGATGACAGTGATAGTTGAGCAAGTTGGGTGTTTGCGCTAATGCTTTGAGAACTACCTTTAATTTCTGTGTGTGTGTGTGTGTGTGTGTGTGTGTGTGTGTGTGTGTGTGTGTGTGTGTCTCTCTCTCTCTTGCACATATCTCTCGTTAATGGACGATGCTCACGTCAAAGGAGTATGCAAAGAAACAACACTCTCTAGGAAGGGAAGGAGAAAGATAGAATGCAGATCACAATACTCACAGAAAAATGTCACTGCAATTCTACTCCTGCTTCCACATCAAGAGAGATTAATATGGCAGTGTCAATTTCTTTTCACGTATCAAAGAGCTAAGGGACTTTTTACATAGAGGCATTAATGTACTTTTAAGATATTGTGATAGCCTGTGGGAAGGTGAGTGAGTGAGGGGGTGAAAATGATAAGGTGTGAGATGGATGGAGAGAGAGAGAGAGAGAGAGAGAGAGAGAGAGAGGTTGATTTACAGTGAGCTATGATAATTTACCTTGATTTACAACCTTGCTCGGTTCCCCTCCCCCCCTCTTTCTTTCTCTCTCTCTCTCTCTCTCTCTCTTCCTTCCACATCCCTTCTCCCCTCTTACCCCTTCCCTCCCTATTTCGTCCCTTTTTCTTATCCTTGCTCTCCCTCTCTCTTACCCTCCCCTCCCTTCCCCTCCCTTCCCGTCTCCCTTTCTCTCCTCCCCTTGCTTCCTTTCCTCTCTCTCTCTCTCTCTCTCTCTCTCTCTCTCTCTTTGTGCTGATACATTGATGCTGTTTCAAAAGCTAAATATACATTAATTATGAATATGATTCTATAGCTAGGTAGATAGATAGATAGATAGGAAGGTAGATAGATAGCCAGATAGATAGAGAGGTAGGTAAGTAGGTAGATAGATGTGGTGAGTGTGTGGTACGTCTAAAGATGGGTGTGGTGAGTGTGGTGATGGACGTGGTGAATGTGAGCATCTGGCACCCACCCTCTTCAAAATGGCTATCATATATTACTACGGCGATATGTCTAGGTAATGTTGGCTGAGAGAGAGAGAGAGAGAGAGAGAGAGAGAGAGAGAGAGAGAGAGAGAGAGAGAGAGAGTGAACCCACAAAAGGCAAAAAGACTATATACATTAGCCTAATACTGTGAACATTAGGGCCAGGTCTTTCAAGGTAGCGCCCTCACACCTCCTAAGCGATTTATTTTACTTATGACACCTTACTGACCCGTTCTGTGTTACATAAACCCTTCAAACACTATCATCTTGTCTATCTATCTATTGCCAGAAGCCCTAATCCCGTAAGGGGTGGCCACAAACAAATAGCCTCCATGTCGCCCTGTCCCCCGCCATTTCATTGCCCTGCTCCCAGCTCACACTCTCCTCTCTCATATACCTCTCCACTCCATCCCTCCATCTCATCCTTGGCCTCCCCCTCGCTCTCCCCTCCTCCACCTCACTCACATACACTCTCTTCGTCAGTTTCTCACTCTCCATCCTCTCCACATCGCCATATTCAGCATAAATAACTTAGAAAACGATGCTAACCAGCCTAAAAATAATTCAGTAAGGAAGTACAGACCTGGGATTGAGGAGCTGTAGGTACCATATAAGGATTTAGATTCTCGGATGCATGACCAGTTTGGGCGACCATCTGTAGCTATTTCTTCTACTGATAAAGCAGATCTCTTCGCACAGACTTTCTCCTCCAATTCCACCTTAGACGATTCCGGTGCTGTTCCTCCATCACTTCCCCCCTCTGACTTCCTCATGGCTGACATTAAGATTTCTTCAGTTGATGTATTTTCTGCCATCACTGGCCTCAGTACTAACAAGGCATATGGGCCTGATGGGGTCCCTCCTGTTGTTCTCAAGAACTGTGCTTCTGTGCTTATACCCTGCCTAGGCAAACTCTTTCGCCTTTGTCTGTCAACTTGTACCTTTCCTTCTTGCTGGAAGTTTGCTCTTATTCAGCCAGTCCCAAAGAAGGGTGACCACTCCCAACCCTCCAACTATCGTCCAATTGCTTTAACGTCCTGTATTTCAAAAGTTTTCGAGTCAATTTTCAACAGAAAAATTTTAAGGCATCTTTCCTGTTTCTTTCCGATCGTCAGTATGGGTTCCGTCAGGGACGCTCCACTGGCGATCTTCTCACCTACCTTTCAGACTCCTGGTCATCCTCCTTTCGGGACTTTGGCGAAAGCTTTGCCATTGCACTTGACATCTCAAAGGCTTTCGATCGAGTCTGGCATAAATCTTTAATTTCCAAACTGCCCTCCTACGGTTTCTATCCTTCTATGTGTTCCTTCATCGCTAGCTTCCTTTCTGGTCGTTCTATAGCCACTGTTGTAGACGGCCATCGTTCTTCTCCTAGATCTATCAACAGTGGTGTTCCTCAGGGCTCTGTCCTATCACCAACTCTCTTCCTTTTATTCATCAATGATCTTCTAAGCTGTACATCTAACCCTATCCACTCATACGCAGATGACTCCACCCTTCACCTTTCCATTCGGTTCCCGCAACGCCCATCTCAACAGTTGCTTCAACAAACAAGGGATGAGGCTATGGCACACCTAATGCCTGACTTGGCTCGTATCTCTGACTGGGATAAAAATAATATGGTTGTCTTTAATGCATCTAAGACTCAGTTCTTACACCTATCAACCCGACAAAACATTCCACAGGTATACTCATTAATGTTTAATAATATTCAGCTTAATCCTGCATCATCCTTGAACATGCTTGGGGTTTCATTTACTCGGGACTTATCTTGGAAAGATCATATTACATCTCTTGTAAAATCTGCTTCCAAGAGATTGGGTGTGCTAAGCCGAATCCGCTCTTTCTTTACCCTTGCACAATTGTTGACTCTATACAGGGGTTTTATCCGCCCCTGTGTGGAGTACAACTCTCATGTGTGGGGAGGCTCCCCACATACAGCCCTTCTCAATAGGGTGGAGTCAAAGGCTTTTCGTCTCATTAACTCTCCTCCCCTTACTGACTCCCTTCAACCTCTGTCTCTTCGCCGCACTGTTGCATCTTTATCTCTTTTCTATCGCTACTTTAATGGTCACTGCTCCTCTGAACTGTCTGCTTGCATTCCTCCACCTCTACGACGGGCGCGTAGCACCCGTCTGGCAGCAAACCCTCATCCCTTTTCTGTCCAACTCTCTAATGCAAGAGTTAACCGTTACTCCCAGTCTTTCATTTATGCAACAGGTCAGCTCTGGAACTGTCTCCCTCTGTCTGTATTTCCTGCTGCCTATGATCTCCAGTCTTTCAAACGCAGTGTGTCCAGGCATCTCAAAATGATCGGATCTTGAATTTGGCTCTCTATTGTATTTTGGTTTTCTCTTTGAGGGAACTGTTACTGCGGGCTCATGGCCTTTGGTTCCTTCTTCCTCGCATAAAAAAAAAAAAAATCTGAGTCTAAAATATACATAGCTAGAAGTGGTAATGTCTTGGTGGATATGGAGGGGAAGGGAGAGGAGAGGAGAGGAGCGGAGAGGTGAGGTGAGGTGAGGTGAGAGAGGAGAGGAAGGTAGAGTAGGGAAAGAATGGGAGGGAAGGGATGAGACGAAGAGGACTGGAGAGGAGAAAAGGAAAGGAAGAGGAGAGAAGGAAAGGATAGGAGAGAAGGAAAGGAAGAGGAAAGGAGGAAAGGAGAGGAGAGAAGGAAGGGAAGAGGAGAAGAGGAAAGGAGAGGAGAGAAAAATGGGAATGGAAAGGGAAGGGAAATGGAGAGAAGAGGAGAAGGGGAAAGAGAAAAAGGAAAGAAATATAATGGATGAAAGGGGAAAAGAAGAGAAGGGGAAACCAAAAAGGGAAGTGAAGGAAGGGAAGGGAAGAGAAAAGAAGAGAGGAAAACGGGAAGTGAAAGAAGGGATGGATTGAGAAGAGAAGAAGAGAGAAGAGGAGAAGGGAGGGAAGAGAAAGGCAGAAAATGGATAAGGGTTGGGGGAAAGAAGGGAAGAGAAAAGGAGAGGAGACAAGACGAGAAGAGAAGGGAAAGGAGGGAAGGGAAGGGAAGGGAAAGACAGTGCAAAGCCAAGCCAAGCAAAGCAGGGCAGGGTCAAGAAGCAGAGGGAAGGTGAGAAATTATGCAGTGTATGTGTTTTATCTATTGCCAGACGCCTTAATCCTGTAAGGGGTGGCCACAAACAAATCGCTTCCATGTCGCCCTGTCCCCCGCCATTTCACTGCCCTGCTCCCTGCTCACACCTCCCCTTTCAAATACCTTTCCACTCCATCCCTCCATGTCATCCTTGGCCTCCCCCTCCCTCTTCCCCTCTCCACCTCACTCACATACACTCTCCTCGTCAGTCTCTTACCCTCCATCCTCTCCACATGGCCAAACCACCTCAGTGTGTTTCTCCTAACGCTTCCTATCACATCCACATCCACACCACAACGCTCCTTCACTTCCTTGGCCTCCCCCTCCCTCTTCCTCTCTCCACCTCACTCACATACACTCTCCTCGTCAGTCTCTCACTCTCCATCCTCTCCACATGGCCAAACCACCTCAGTGTGTTTCTCCTAACGCTTCCTATCACATCCACATCCACACCACAACGCTCCTTCATTTCCTCAGGTGTTAATGGAGAAAAATTTTTACCTCTGCATTTTGAAAGTCTATCATAAGCTAAAAAAAAAAACTAGAAAAAAAATCAGAAAAATATAAGTAGCGAGACAGAATTTATGAGAGAAGTTTATGTAGCGATTCTAATATGATATGAAAATAGAGGAGGAAGGTTGGATAAGGGTAACTGTAAATGTAATTGATTAATGAACGTAACTTGGCCAAGATATATGGGGGTGGAGGAAGAGAGGAGGAGGGATATTAGGAGGAGGAGGAGGAAGGGGAAGGAGGAGATAGGATGATGGTGATGATGATGATGATGGTGTTGGTGATGATGATGACGATGATGATGATGAGGAGGAGAAGGTGGAAAGGGAAGGGGGAAGGGGAAGGGGAAGAAGGGGAAGGAGGAGGAGGAAGAGGAGGACAAAGAGGAAGAGGAAGGGGAAGGAGAAAGAGGAGGAGGACAAGGAGGAGAGGGAGAAGGAAAAGGAGAGGAGGGAGATTAGGAGGGAAGGGGGGGAGGAGGAAGAGGGAGGGTCCTAATTAAACGTGAAGGTAGATAGCGAACGTAAACTAACCCTAAGATATTGAGAGAGAGAGAGAGAGAGAGAGAGAGAGAGAGAGAGAGAGAGAGAGAGAGAGAGAGAGAGAGAGAGAGGAACAGCAAAAACACAAACCCCACAAAAGGCAAAAAGAATATATGCATTGGGGTTACACTGTACATTTTGAGAGAGAGAGAGAGAGAGAGAGAGAGAGAGAATCATTATAAAATCCTCATTGTACTAAAGCAATATCATTCAATTTAATATTCCATTTTCACAGGTAAGGAATCATGCAGTGACCACACCTAGATATGTAAGTACAAATTTTCTCCTCTCTTGTTTATATTATTGAAGAGTTTATATTTACCGAGGGTCAGATTAGTTATTTGGCCATGTGGAGAGGATGGAGAGTGAGAGACTGACGAGGAGAGTGTATGTGAGTGAGGTGGAGGGGGGGAGAGGGCGGGTGAGGCCAAGGATGAGATGGAGGGATGGAGTGGTGAGGTATATGAGTGAAGGGGTGTGTGAGCTGGGAGCAGGGCAGTGAAATGGCGGGGGACAGGCCGACATGGAGGCGATTTGTTTGTGGCCACCCCTTACTGGATTAAGGCGTCTGGCAATAGATACACAGATAGATAGACAAGTTTAAATCGTGTCTGGGGTTTAACTTTGTATGTGATGGTTTGTGGAATTGAGATAAAATATTCCTTCCCCCCGTGATAATTCTAAGCTGGATATTGTATAAAGTCACACACACTGCATGAAATTCTCTCTCTCTGTCTCTGTCTGTCTGTCTGTCTGTCTGTCTGTCTGTCTGTCTCTCTCTCTCTCTCTCTCTCTCCCCAGGCCAATAAAAGCTAGTGTTTACGACTGCGTGTATCAGTGCTGTGGTGGAGGTAATTAGCAGCTCTCTCTCTCTCTCTCTCTCTCTCTCTCTCTCTCTCTCTCTCTCTCTTCCTTCCTTTTTAATTCATCTCAGTAAAACAAATTCGGCCCATCTTGTACCGTCTTCAAGAATGAATAGGGAATCAGAATCTATTTATTTCCTTTACTGAGCAAGTCTCTGTTTAGGACTAGTGAAAAAGATATTATATTTCGTCTCTCTTCAGTTTTAATAAATAGGAAATATGTGAAGATGCTGCAAGGAGAGGAGAGGACCGAGAAAGAGGGGAGGGGAGGAAAGGAAGAGAGCTAGGGTGAGGGAAGGAGGGAGGAAGATGGGAGGGATGAAAGGGACAGAGGTAGGAATGGAGAAGGAAAAGGGAGAGAGGGAGGGAGGGAGGGAAAGAAAGAGAGAGAAGGAGGTGTGGGAGGGGAGGGAGTATGACAGACAGACAGACAGACAGAGAGACAGAGAGAGAATGGAAGCAAGGGAATGCTGGTGAAAGTGTGTGTGTGTGTGTGTGTGTGTGTGTGTGTGTGTGTGTGTACTCTTTATTAGTCTCATTACTTGCCTTCCTCAGAAATAACATGCTTAGAGAGAGAGAGAGAGAGAGAGAGAGAGAGAGAGAGAGAGAGAGAGAGAGAGAGAGAGAGAGAGAGAGAGACGGTTTAACCCCTTTCACTGCTATGGCTGTTTATAGAGGCGGGAGCATCTCTTAGCGGGGCCTGGTTAGTCAGTCATTCATTA
>NC_136990.1:2987274-3007274 GCF_032717465.1 Coenobita brevimanus
CTCCTCTTCCTCCTCTCTTCCCTCTCTCCTCTTCCTCTCTCCTCCCTCTCCTGTACCCCTTTTCTCTCTTCTTCCTCCTCTCTACTTTCTCTTCTCTTCCTCCTCTCTACTTTCTCTTCTCTTCCTCCTCTCTACTTTCTCTTCTCTTCCTCTCTTCTTTCTCACCTTGTCTTCCTCTCTACTCTTCTCCCGTTCCTGCTCTCTTCTTCTCTCTCCTCCTCCTCTCTTCTCTCTCTCCTCCTCTTCCTCTCTTCTTTCTCTCCTTCTCTTCCTCCTCTCTTCCCTCTCTCCTCTTCCTCTCTTCTCCCTCTCCTGTTCTCTTCCTCTCTTCCTTCTCTCCTCTCCCTGTCTTCTCCTCATCATCCTTCTCTCTCTCTTCCTCCCCCCTTCTCTCTCTACTCTTCCTCTCTTCTCCTTCTCTTCCTCTCTTCTTTCCCTCTTTCTCTTCTTTCTCTTCCACTCTTCTCTCTCTCCTCTTCCTCTCTTCTCCCTCTCCTGTTCCCTTTCTCTCTCTCTCCTCTTCTTCTCTTCTTTCTCTCCCTCTCTTCTCTCTCTCCTCTTCTTCTCTTCTTTCTCTCCTTCTCTTTTCTCTCTCCTGTTCTTTTCTTCTCTCTCTCTCTCACCTTCTCTTCCTCTCTTCTTTCTCTCCTTCTCTTCCTCTTCTCTCTCTCTCCTCTTCCTCTCTTCTCCCTCTCCTGTTCTTCTCTCCTCCTCTTCCTCTCTTCTTTCTCTCCTCGTCTTCCTCTCTTCTTTCTTTCCTCCTCTTCCTCTCTTCTTTCTCTCCTCCTCTTCCTCTCTTCTTTCTCTCTCTCCTCTTCCTCTCTTCTTTCTCTCCTCCTCTTCCTCTCTTCTTTCTCTCCTTTTCTTCCTCCCGTCTTTCTCTCCTTCTCTTCTTCCCCCCCCTCTGTCTGTCTGTCTGTCTGTCTGTCTGTCTCTCTCTCTCTCTCTCTCTCTCTCTCTCTCTCTCTCTCTCTCTCTACCTAACAGTCTCTTATTACCCCCGCCATCGAAATTGGAGGAGGGTATGTATTCAACTACGATTGTCTCTCTGTCTGCCCTTATCTCCAAAAGTTCTTAATAAAATCCAATGAAATTTTGTGGAAGGGTGGGCCATGGGACAAGGAACAACTGATTATATTATGGGCCGGACCCGGATCCTATGTAGTCCACAGCATCTCTATGGATTCGGATTCCTTTTGATGGTATTGGCAATGGTGGAGGTATGCGTCCTCTGAGTGCTGCCTAGTTTTCGTATGTGTTAGTCATGAGCGTTTTATCTTTCTGTTGTGCTGTTTCTCTCCCTCTCTCTCTCTCTCTCTCTCTCTCTCTCTCTCTCTCTCTCTCTCTCTCTCTCTCTCTCTCTCTCTCTCTCTCTTCCTCCCTCAAGGCCGGAAGTGACCTGACCCGGCCTTAGGCATGTGTCTCCCGTTTTTTATGGAGGGAGGGAGGAAGGGAGAGAAGGGATGGAGGGAGGGAGAGAAGGGGTGGAGGGAGGGAGGGAAAGGATGGAAGGAGGGAGAGAGGGAAGGGATGGAAGGAGGGAGGGAGGGAAGGGATGGAAGGAGGGAGAGAAGGAAGGGATGGAAGGAGGGAGGGAGAGAAGAGATGGAAGGAGGGAGGCAGAGATAGGATGGAATGAGGGATGGAAGAAGGGAGGGAGGGAGGGAAGGAAGGGAGGGAGGGAGGGAAGGGAGGGAAAGGAGGGAGGGAGAGAGGGAGGGAGGGAGGGAAGGGAGGGAAAGGAGGGAGGGAGAGAGGGAGGGAGGGAGGGAAGGGAGGGAAAGGAGGGAGGGAGAGAGGGAGGGAGGGAGGGAAGGGAGGGAAAGGAGGGAGGGAGAGAGGGAGGGAGGGAGGGAAGGGAGGGAAAGGAGGGAGGGAGAGAGGGAGGGAGGGAGGGAAGGGAGGGAAAGGAGGGAGGGAGGGAAGGGAGGGAAAGGAGGGAGGGAAGGAAGGGAGGGAGGGAGGGAAAGGAGGGAGAGAAGGAGGGAGGGAGGGAGTACAAAAGAATACAAAGGAGGGAATATAGCAACAGACAGATTCTTTTTTTTTTTTTAGTTATAGCTTTTGTTGATTCTGTTGCTGTTTGCTTTCCTTTGTGCCCTTCTTTCCTCCTCCCCTCCTTCCCCTTCCCCCTCTCCTTTTCTCTCTCTTCCTTTCCTTTCCCTTCCTCCTCCTTCCCCTTTTCTCTCTTCCTTCCCCTTTTCTCTCTTCCTTCCCATTCTCCTCTCTTCCTTCCTTTTCCTCTCCCCTTCTTTCTTTCCCCTCCCCTCCTCCCTCTTCCTTTCCCTCCTCCTTTCCTTATTACTTTCCTCTTCCCCTTTCCCCTCCCCTCCTCCCTTTCCCCTCTCTTCCTTCTCTTTCTCCTCCCCTCTTCTCCTTTCCCTCTTCTCTTTTCTTTTCCCCTCTCGTCTTTCCCTTCCCTTCCCCTCCCCTCCCCCTCCCTTTCTTTCTTTCCATCTCCTCCTTCCCTTCTCTCCCCCCCTCCCCCTCCCCAGAAGCTTGGACATTAGGACTGTAGTGTGGAATGCGGGCTGGTTAAAATAAATCACTTAGTAGCAAACGCTCCGGGGGAAGGGAGGCTGGAACACCGGATATGTGGCCTGGGGATAGACTCACCTCAGGGTTTACCTCAGGCAGGTGGAGGTATGTGGGGGAGAGAGAGAGAGAGAGAGAGAGAGAGAGAGAGAGAGAGAGAGAGAAGTAGACAGGTTGAGACAGACGAGATAGGACGACAGAGAGAGAGAGAGGTTGAGACAGACGAGATAGGACGACAGAGAGAGAGAGAGAGAGAGAGAGAGAGAGAGAGAGAGAGAGAGAGAGAGAGAGAGAGAGAGAGAGAGAGAGAGAGAGTGGTTGAGACAGACGAGATAGGACGAGAGAGAGAGAGAGAGAGAGAGAGAGAGAGAGAGAGAGAGAGAGAGAGAGAGAGAGAGAGAGAGAAGTAGACAGGTTGAGACAGACGAGATAGGACGACAGAGGTAGAGAGAGAGAGAGAGAGAGAGAGAGAGAGAGAGAGAGAGAGAGAGAGAGAGAGAGAGAGAGAGAGAGAGAGAGAGACAGACTGACAGAAAGAGAGAAGAGATAGAAAGAGAGAGAGAGAGAGAGAGAGAGAGAGAGAGAGAGAGAGGTAAACAGGTAGAGACAGAAGAGATAGAAAGACAGGGGTAGAGAGAGAGAGAGAGAGGAACAGAGACAGAGGTAGACAGAGATAGAGAAAAAATAGTAAAAGAGACAGGCAGACAGAGATCGAGAAACACAGACAGAGGTAGAGAGAGAGAGATGAATAGAGGGAGACGGAGATAGTTAGAGAGAGAGAGAGTGAGAAAGACAGATACGAGATAGAGAGAAAGAGAAAGAGAGAGAGAGAGAGAGAGAGAGAGAGAGAGAGAGAGAGAGAGAGAGAGAGAGAGAGAGAGAGAGAGGAACGATAAGAGCAAGAGTCATAATATAAATAAAACAGACTGAGGAGCAAGAATCTAAGGGCTAAGGGCTGAATCAGGGGCAATGAAGGGGGAATCAAGGGCTATAAAGGCTCAGTCAAGTCTAAAACCGCTGAATCATGGGCTATAAAGGCTGAATAACTGTGAATCATGGGCTAGTAAGGGGTGAATCAGAATGGGCAGGGGTTGGGGCATAGAGTGAGGCGATCAAGGACTACAAAGGCCGAATCATGGGCTATAACAGTGGAATCAAGGACCATAAGCAGTGAATCATGGGCTAAAAAGGCTGAATCATGGCTAGTATGGGATGAATCAGAGTGGGCAGGGGTTGGGGCATAGAGTGAAGCTTCCAAAGACTACGAAGGTTGAATCAGGGGCATAAGCAGTGAATCAGGGGCTATAAAGGGTGAATAACTGTGAATCATGGCTAGTAAGGGGTGAATCAGAGTGGGTAGAAATGCAGGGACATAGAGTGAAGCTTCCAAAGACTACGAAGGTTGAATCAGGGTCATAAGCAGTGAATCAGGGGCTATAAAGGCTGAATAACTGTGAATCATGGACCAGTAAGGGGTGAATCAGAATGGGCAGGGGTTGGGGCATAGATTGAGGCGACCAAAGAGTATGACGATTGAATCAGATGGTATAATAATTGAATGAAGGACCATAAGCCGTGAATCGAGGGCTAAAAAGGCTGAATCATGGGCTAGTAAGGGATGAATCAGAGTGGGCTGGAGTTGGGGCATAGAGCGAAGCTTCCAAAGACTACGAAGGTTGAATCAGGGGCATAAGCAGTGAATCAGGGGCTAAAAGGCTGAATAACTGTGAATCATGGGCCAGTAAGGGGTGAATCAGAGTGGGCAGGGGTGAATCAGAGTGAGGCGAGCATGACCACTCTTGATGGCCAGCTTCCGATACCCTGCAGGGAAGCGTTGCAAAAAAAAGAGGACAGCAAGTTGCAAATTGAACACGCAAGGTTGAGAGGGGCTGGTAGTGGGGTAGAGGGAGGGGGAGTGCGTGAAGGAGTGGGGAGGAGAGAGGGAGAAGGGAAAGGGTGGGAAATAGAGAGGGAGAGGGGAAGGGGTGAGGGGAAGAGAGGTAGGGGAAGGGGTGGGGAGTTGAGAGGGAGAAGGGAAGGGGTAGGGGATAGAGAGGGAGTGGGGGGATGAGTGGGTAGAGAGGGAGAGGGGAAAGGGTGGGGGTAGAGAGGGAGAGGGGAAGGGGTGAGGGGTAGAGAGGGAGAGGGGGTGAAGGAAAAGAGGGGTGAGTGTAGAGGAATTGTTTGAAAAAGGAAATGATGCATGGAAAAGTAAGTTATTATCCTTCATTTATTAATTTTCATGTGATTGACTTTGGGTATAGGCAAGACAGTCCGTTCCCTGACACACAAGTCCCCCGGTGTCATAATCCATCACATATCACCACTTCGGCGCTAATACCCACCGTCCATATTGAATACATGCTGGGGCTGCCTGATTTAGAACTGGTGTTATGGTATTATTGGAGTATTAATGGTATACCAGTGGGTCTTGTGGAATATTAGTAACACCATATTGTTCCCTGTTTCATCTTTGGATCGAACCCGCGTCCATTTGGTCACCAGGCAGCATCTCTTACCACTGAGCCACCACCTCTATTTTGGGAATGAGGTATGGATAGTTGGTGAAACAATGAATGAATAATTTGATGCATTTCTGTCGTATGAGAGAGAGAGAGAGAGAGAGAGAGAGAGAGAGAGAGAGAGAGAGAGAGAGAGAGAGAGAGAGAGAGAGAGAACACTAGCCAACGAGGTGATAGTGGTTTGTGGGGGTGTCTTTCTGTGGATTGAGTCGTGATCATCTCAGCCAGCCCCTGCTCAGGCGAGAGAGGGGAAAAAAATGAGAGAGAGAGAGAGAGAGAGAGAGAGAGAGAGAGAGAGAGAGAGAGAGAGAGAGAGAGTCTGAATGAGTGAGGGGTAATTTTGTGAATGAACGAGAAATGACCGATGGAAGAAAGGGTTGTGGAAGAGATGAAAATGAAGTGAGAGAGAGAGAGAGAGAGAGAGAGACGGAGGGGGGAGGGGGTAAGGTAGTGCCCCCCGGCCTTAGCGTGGCGCCCTAGGGAAGCGTTGTTACCTCAAGAGCAAAGGTCCTATATGGTGATCAAGGCAGGAATGCACTCAACTCTGCCTCTCTCTTTCATCTCTCTCTCTCTCTCTCTCTCTTTCTCAATATCTCTTGCTGACTTTGTTGATTTCTATGACTCGTATTCTAGTCATTTACAGAAGGTCCCTAACATCTCTTCCTTAGCGATTTATTTCTGGATATGGCTGGTTAATATCCTTTTGTACATTATTTATGCAGAGTATGGCGATATTGGAAGGATTTATGTACCACAGAAGAGGAGAGTGATGTGTAATGAATTAAATCGCCTAGGAAAAGGTGTTAGGGAGCTTCCTTAACTCGTAAGAGAGAGAGAGAGAGAGAGAGAGAGAGAGAGAGAGAGAGGATCATATCTTATAAATTACGCTCCATCACATACTCAGTCCTGCTTCACATCCTTCTAAAGTGGCACCTGTCGTGAGGAAAGGGGGGAGGGGACGGTGATGGAGAGAGAGAGAGAGAGAGAGAGAGAGAGCTGGTTAGGTGGGGGGCGGAGGGTGGGTGGGGGGGGACAGTGGTGAGCTGAGGACTGAGGGGGCGATGGTGATGTGTGTGCTGGGGGACAGAGAGGGGGGTGTAGAGAGGGCGATGGGGTGGAGGGGGCAGGGTGGCGGCTGAGATGGGGGGCGTGGAGGGGGCGCTGGGGTGGGGGTAGGGAGGGGGCCTTGTGGAGTGCCGCTACTGCCATTAAGAAGCATTTTATTAGTCTTCCTTACAAGATATTCCATTTTCTTTATCTTTTTTTATATGTATCTGTTTATTAATTTCCTTATCCCCATGTTAATTTCTTTATCATACTGACAAATAGATGGATAGAATGACAGATTGTAGCACACACACACACACACACACACACACACACACACACACACACACACACACACACACACACACAAATCCACCCCCACAAACTCACCCATAGACACAAGCACCCACACACCCAATCCCATACCATACTCCCGTCTTCCTCTTCCTCCCTCTCGGCCTCCCTCTTCCTCGCTCTCCCCCTCCCTCTTCCTCCGTCTCCCTCTCCCAGGTGTGTCGGTACTGGCCCGTGAAGCGTATCCTGACTACTACGTGCTTTGGCCTTATAATTCCAAGCCCACTACACGAGTCTTAAAAGGATTTCCTCTTTCACTGGAGCGTGGAGGTTGTGATAATAATGCATGGTTTTTATATGTAGTTTGGGGTGTGTGGGTGGGATTGGGGAGGGATTGGGGAGGGAGGGAGGGGCTGAGGGAGAGAAAGGAGCAGGGAAAGAGGGAGGGGAGAGGATGAGAAGAACTGCAGGAAGAGTGGGGTAGAGTGGGAAGGAAGGAGGAATGGAGGCTGTGATAATTATGCAAGGTTTTTATATCTATTTTGGGGTGTGTGGGTGGAATTGGGGGTTGAGGGATTGGAGAGGGAGGGAGGGAGGGAGGGAGAGAAAGGGGGAATATGAAGAGGGAGGGAAGAGGGAGAGAAGAATTGGAGGAAGGGTCTGGTAGAGTGAGAAGGAAGGAGGAATGGAGGCTGTGATAATTATGTAAGGTTTTTATATCTATTTTGGGGTGTGTGGGTGGGATTGGGGAGGGATTGGGGAGGGAGAGAGGAAGGGAGAGAAAGGGGGAGGGAAAGAGGGAGGGAAAGATAGATGGAATTAGGAAGTGAAGGAAGAAGGGAGGGATGGGGAGGGAAGGAGAGAGGGAAGGAGGTAGAGTTAATGCAGTTTTTATATATAATTTGGTGTGTCTGGGGGGGGGGTTAGGGAGGGAGGGAGTGAGAATGGGTGAGGAGGGAGGGATATGGGAGGGAAGGAAAGAGGGAGTGAAGGAGGGAGGGATTGGAGAGAAGGAGAGAGAGGGAATGAGGCAGGGAGGAGTGGAGAGAGTCAAACACACACACTGTTAGCTTTGTCATGATCGGGGCAACTCTAGTCATCCAATCCGTTAATGAGAGAGAGAGAGAGAGAGAGAGAGAGAGAGAGAGAGAGAGAGAGAGAGAGAGAGAGAGAGAGAGAGAGAGAGTGAGAGAGAGAGAGAGAGTCAATATTTAAACTAATTCCAAGTGATTTTATTTAGCCAGGAGTCATAGGAGCCTGAGTGAAGGTGTAAAGAATAAATCGCTAAGGAATAAGCGTTACGAGTCTCCTTAGCCATCTAGAATAAGGTCACAAGTCACTAAACACAGTCTCTTAACTTATTTTCCATTGCGACTGTTTCTTGTCTAACAGGATCCACGGGCCAGCGGAGACCGAACACACACACACACACACACACACACACACACACACACACACACACACACACACACACACACACACACACACACACACACAAATGGGCATGGTCTGAAATATGGTATGAAAACCCCGTAGATTTTTCTCTTCATCTCGATTTGTTTATCTTTCTGTATATTCTCTCTCTCTCTCTCTCTCTTTGCTGGATCCGAAAAAATCAATATAGTAATTTTCAGAGCCGTCTACGAGAGGATAATGGCGTATGTGATTGATTCTTTGTGTTCCAATATGGCGCTTTGTTGTCAGTCTCACCATGGCAACGACCTTGGCCCTCTCCTCCTCCCCTCCCCTGGCCATATCCTCTTTGACGTCACCTCCTCTCCCCCTTCCCCTCCCCGTCTCCCTCCCCCTTCCCTCCCTCATCGACACCTGGTTATACTCACTATCCTTTCTCTCTCCTCTCCCCTCCCCACTCACGTCATCTCCCCTCCCCTCCACTTCTCTCCCTCTTCCCCCTCCATCATGTCACCTCTCCCTCCCCTTCTCCCTCCCCCTAATTCCTCCTCGCAAGTCGCTCTCTCCCTCCACATTACTTTCCTTCACCTCCTCCCTCTTCCCTCTTCTCGTTGCCTTCCCCCTCTCCTCCTCCTCCTCTCAGTCTTAACTTCCCCTCCTTTCACTTCTTCCTATCTTCTCTCTCTCTCTCTCTCTCTCTCTCTCACTCACTTCCTCACACTCATCTCCCTTTCTCTCCACTCCTTCCCCTTCCCTCTCTCCTCCTTTTCTCCCTTTTCTTCTTCTCACCTCCCCTCTCACATTTCTCCCTCCTCCTCCTTTTCCCTTCTGATCTTCCCTCCCTCTCTCCCTTCCTCTCTTCCCCCTCTCACATTTTCTCTCCCCTCTTCCCCTTCCCCTCTCACCTTCCTTCCCTCTCCTTCCTTCCTCTCTCCCTCTTTCCTCTCCCCCTCCCTCTCCTCCCTTCCTCCCTCCCTCTTCCCTCTCCCCCTCCCCCCCTCTCTCTCTCTCTCTCTCCCCCTGACGTCACTCTGTCCACTCTTACACGGTCATCGTCAGCTTCTGTAATTCCACGTATTGTAATATTAAAACTATCTCTATTCTCTCTCTCTCTCTCTCTCTTAGTGATCAGTAAGGTGTAATAAAATAAATCGCTCAGGAAAAGGCGTTAGGGATCTCCGTCAACCAGAGAGAATACGGAAATAAGTGTTTGGAAGGATTTAAGAAACACAGATCAGTACGGTGTAATAAAACAAAATAAATCGCTCAGGAGAAGGCGTTAGGGAGCCTCGTCAACCAGAAAGAATACGGAAATAGATGTTTGGAAGGATTTAAGCTGCAGGGCAGTAAGGTGTAATAAAACAATATAAATCGCTCAAGATGAGGCGTTAGGGAGCTCCGTCAAGCAGAGAGAATGCGGAAATAAGTGTCTGGAAGGATTTAAGTAACACAGATCAGTACGGTGTGATAAAACAAAATAAATCGCTCAGGAAAAGGCGTTACCTACACTCCTTCGTTCACTGGGAATTTCCGTGTTACTCATTCGCTATTTCCTGGTGACGTGTCTAACCTTTTCTAGTACAGAGGGGCATAGGTGGTGGCCAGGTGGTTGGAGGAGTGGCCTGCTGATTGAGAGGACCCGAGTTCGAGCCCCGGATGTGGTCTGGTGGTTACGGGAATGATCTACTGAGCGAAATGACTCAAACGATCTCTCTCTCTCTCTCTCTCTCTCTCTCTCTCTCTCTCTCTCTCTCTCTCTCTCTCTCTCTCTCTCTTAAAGTTGGGGTATTCATGATTACTCTGTCTCTGTCTGTCTGTCTGTCTGTCTGTCTCTCGTTTGGATTTCTTGAAGCTGATTTTGGTGATATTCCACAACACACACACACACACACACACACACACACACAAACAGACAGATACACACACACACACACACACACACACACACACACACACACACACACACACACACACACACACACACACACACACACACACACACACACACACACACACACACACACACACACACACACACACACACACACACACACACACACACGCAAAGATGGGGTCGGGTCATTTCAGAACCAACCTCGTATTATTCGCATTATTTCCTCGTCTCATCCCGTGTTTTCCCCTCTTTACTTATCAAACTATTTTTTTTTCCAATAAATTTTCCTCTCCTTTTTCCACATTTCCATCCCCCATTTCCCTTCCATTTCTCCATATATACTCCATTTCTGTCCCATTATCTTCCTTTCTTTAAATTCGCTTTTCTTTCTCTTCTCTCTCTCTTTTTTTTTTTTTTTTAATCTGTAGCTCCATCTTTTTCAATATATATATTTTTCATTCTTCCTCTTCCCTGCATCTCCTCTTTCCAAAAATTTCTCTCTCTAACCCCTCTCTCTTTTTCCCATATATTTCTGTCTTCTCTTTTTCCTCTATTTTCTTTCCTCTTTTTTTTCCTTCTAATTTCTCTCTTCTCTCTTTTCTTAATTCTCTCCTCTCTTTCTTTTCTCAATTCTCTCTCCTCTTTCTTTTCTCAGTTCTCTTTCTTTTCTCAATTCTCTCTTTCTTTTCTCAATTCTCTCTTCTCTCTCTTTTCTCTTTTCTCTTTCTTTACCTTTCTCCTCAACTTCTTGTATTTCATTTTTCCTCTTCTCCTTTTTCCCCCTTTTCTCTTCTCTTGTTTCTCTTTTCAATCTCTCTCTCTCTCTCTCTCTCTCTCTCTCTCTCTCTCTCCCCTCCCTCTCTTCCTAGCATACATACCTCCTCCTCCTCCACCCCACCCAACAAGTGACTCACGGTAGGAAATTCTATCCCACGAACGTCACTTAAAACACACTACTGACTCACCTTGGCTCGATCAGCTGACACAGGTAAACAAACACTAATTAGAGGTGACCAGGTGATCCTTGGAATGAAAAAAAAAGTTAATATCTATCTGTCTGTCTAATTTTTCTGTCTATGAATCTGCCTACCCACCATACCTGCTTCTGTGACTGTCTCTGTTTCTGTCTGTCTGTCTGTCTGTCTCATATAGCATACCTCACCCCTTACTCACTCCATGTCACCAGCGTTTCCAACCATCTCTCTCTCTCTCTCTCTCTCTCTTGACGTCAGAAAGAGTACAAAAAAGAAGTCAGCTTTCATCCATATTAACACAGTCTTGCAATGTCCGGATGTGGATTCCGGTTAAGGACGGTTTAGTATGGTTAAGGACGGTTCAGTATGGTTAAGAACGGTTCAGTATGGTTAAGGACGGTTTAGTATGGTTAAGGACGGTTCCACATGGTTAAGGACGGTTCCACATGGTTAAGGACGGTTCCATATGGTTAAGGACGGTTCATTATGGTTAAGGACGGTTCCATATGGTTAAGAACGGTTCATTATGGTTAAGGACGGTTCATTATGGTTAAGAACGGTTCAGTATGGTTAAGGACGGTTTAGTATGGTTAAGGACGGTTCAGTATGGTTAAGGACGGTTCCATACGGTTAAGGACGGTTTAGTATGGTTAAGTACGGTACAGGTGGTATTTTTAGCCATCTGGATAGGGCAGGTGAGGTGTGGAGTAAGCTGACAGGTGGATGTGTGGTTGAGATGGCTTGATTGGTGAAATATTCGGCTCTGTCTGTCTATCTGTCTCATTCTATTTGTCTATCTGTCTGGCTATGTATGTTTGTGTTTCTCCTGTCTATCTATCTGTCTATCTGTCTACCTTCCATCCTTCCTACCTACCCTCCCTCCCTAGCTACCTACCTACCTACCCACCTATCTTCCTATCTACCTACCTCTTTCCTTCTTTTCTTCCTATCTATCATCCTTCCTACCTACCTATCTATCTGCCTGTCCATTTATCTATCTACCAATAACTGTCTGTCTGTTAATATGTTTATATGTTAATCTGTAGTAAGGTGCCTTAATCCCAGAGGGAGTCGTTATGTTCCCTTGTCATTACACTACCTTCCCTCCAACTCACCTCCTCCCACTCACATACCTCTCCACTTTACCTCTCCTCTTCCTCGGTCTCCCCCTCCCCCTTAACCATCTCACTCACACACTCTTCTAGTCAGTCTCTTTCCCCAAACCACCCCAGTCTTTGTCTTAACACATTCAAGCACTTCCACATCAACACCACAGCGCTCCTTCACTTCCTCATTTGTCAATCTCTCTCCACTTAACTTCATATATTCCTCCCAGATAAACTTCTTTGTTCTGTCATAGTATACTTGACACACACACACACACACACACACACACACACACACACACACACACACACACACACACACACACACACACACACACACACACACACACACACACACAGATATGCAGAGACAGACAAACAGATACACACACACACACACACACACACACACACACACACAGTCATCTGATTTCTGAACACCTGTTATATGCGGTCACCTGCCCACCTAGGATATATGCTCACCTGAGACTGAGATTACCTGGAGGGAGTGTCAACATTGGTACTTCCGATGTGTGAAGGTAGGGCACAGGAGACTTCTTAATTCCTATTCCTTGGCGATTTATTTTGCTTATTACACCTTAGCATTGTCTTTCAAGGTGATAGGGCTTAGGAGGCTTCTTAGTTCCTGTTCCTTGGCGATTTATTTGCTTATTACACCTTAGCATTGTCTTGCAAGGTGATAAGGCTTAGGAGGCTTCTTATTTCCTGTTTCTTGGCGATTTATTTTGCTTATTACACCTTAGCATTGTCTTGCAAGGTGATAGGGCTTAGGAGGCTTCTTAATTCCTGTTCCTTGGCGATTTATTTTGCTTATTACACATTAGCATTGTCTTTCAAGGTGATAGGGCTTAGGAGGCTTCTTATTTCCTGTTCCTTGGCGATTTATTTTGCTTATTACATCTTAGCATTGTCTTTCAAGGTGATAGGGCATAGGAGGCTTCTTAATTCCTGTTCCTTGGCGATTTATTTTGCTTATTACACCTTAGCATTGTCTTTGAAGGTGATAGGGCATAGGAGGCTTCTTAATTCCTGTTCCTTGGCGATTTATTTTGCTTATTACACCTTAGCATTGTCTTTGAAGGTGATAGGGCATAGGAGGCTTCTTAATTCCTCTTCCTCGGCGATTTATTTTGCTTATTACACCGTAGCATTGTCTTTCATGGTGTTTATATAATTTAGTTAACATGGTGCTTCCTTTATGTGAAGATTTGGTCATTTGAGTTCACTGTTTTGTAGGTGAAGGGTTAAGCTCCTGTCCCATAGCGATTTATTTTGCTTATTACACCTTAACATTGTCCTTCAAGGTGTTTATGTAATTTAGAAAACAGGCATTACTTGAAGAAAAGATTACCAGAATAAATGAGTTAATAATAAAGGGGTTAATAATAATAACTGAAGGATAAGTTAAAAAATACATTGAATCAGTTGAAGATAATTTATTTACACTAAGAGGAGACGGAGGGACGACTATGCACAGTATATACAAAAATAAATATTGCACGTTTATATGCAGGAGATCACAGATATGGAGGAAGGATAGTGAGGGAGTGGGAGTGGGGATGAGGGAGGGGGGATGAGGGAGTGGGGTTGAGGTGACAGGATAGGTAAGATTGAAGCCTCTTTATGGCAGGGGTGTAGGTAGGATTTAAGTAGCGATTGGCCTACGGAGGAATCCTTAGGGGGGGACCAGGGATGCGGCTCCGGAAATCTTGAGTTGAAATGACCACCTCCGGCCAGGCATATTTCAGAGAGGTCAGAGCCACCCACTGCTACCCCGCTGGCTACACCTCTGCTTTTCGGTGTGTGTGTGTGTGTGTGTGTGTGTGTGTGTGTGTGTGTGTGTGTGTGTGTGTGTGTGTGTGTGTGTGTGTATGTGTGTGTGTGTTACAGTGATGCGGATGTTGGTGACACTGGTGCTTGCGGCTGGACCCTTGTCTTTGCTGAGTGTAGTAGTGCGTGGTTCCTGAGGTTGGTAAGTTTGCTGAAGCCCTTGCCGCAGACGTGGCATTTGTGTGGCCACTGTCCATTGTGTACAAACATGTGGGATCGCAGGTCGCCTGGTGTGGGGAAGGAGCGGGTGCACAGGGCGCATTTATGTGGCTTCTCCTTGACGTGGGTCATCTTGTGGTAGTACAGGTTAGATGATGCGGTAAATCGCTTGCCACAAACACCGCACTGGTGTGGCTTCTCACCGCTGTGGATGCGACGGTGGGTGTTGAGGGAGGAGCTGGTGGAGAAGCCCTTGCCACACACGTCACAGGCGTGTGGTTTTTCGCCCGTGTGTGTGCGCATGTGGCGTTTTAGAAGAGATGGACGGTCGAAGGCTTTCCCACACTCTGAGCATGGCAGCATCGTCCTTTCGCGTCTCTTCACTGGTGCCATGGAGGGTGACATGGGTCCGTTGGAGAGTCCATGGCCGTGTCCTTGAGCAGTAGCGCTGGTGGCTGCAGGAGGGGACTGTGGCGCCAGGCCTTGTGGGATTCTAGGCGCCAGACCATACTGCAGAGGCCTAGTGGGGAACACAGGCGAGGAGGTTGGGGAGAAAGCTGGTGGTGAGGAGGTTGTGGAGGCTGGGGAGGAGGATGGGGAGGGTGAGGAAGATGGCGACATTGCATCTGAGTCCCGGGAGAGGCTGGAGGCTTTGGGACGAGGCGGAGGGGAGGTTAGGAGTGAGCGTGAGAGGTCTAGGGGCGCCTCGGCCATGATGGAGTCGATGGTGGTGCGGTAGAGTGAGGAGCGGAGGAGAGTCAGCGCCGGTAGAAGCAGCGACTCTCCACTGACGTCAGGAAGCAGGAACGCCAGTAACTCAGCGTCAGGGGCAATTTCTCGCACCACCTCGAACACTACGTCTCCTCTCGGCCCCGCACGTCGTCCCACAAGATTTACTTCGTGGCTATACACACCTGCCACCTTCAAAAACCTCACCCAGTTGCACGTGCGTCTCCCAGCTTCGTCCATGGAGTCGTAGCCGCCATACCGTGAGCGAATCTGTGGGGAGGAGGGCGGTTAGCACACGTATACAGGTTAAAAAAAATATAGACGTTAAAGTTAGCAGACGTGAACTATATAGATTTTAAAGTTGGCGGTTTTAAAGTTAGAAGAGTGCTATAGTTTTTAATGCAATATTCTGTCATTTATTTCGTATGGATAAAATTGCAGTTGGGGATAATAAATTTGTGGCCGTACTGATGTGGTGGTTAAATTAAATATACACAAATTTCGACCTGAAGAGGATCCAAGTCGGGCTGAAGTGGTTGAATCTTTATAATAGGCATGATTCCAGGATGTAGGTACGTTTTTAATGGTGGTGGTGGTGGTGGTGATAATAGTGATGGTGGTGATGTTGATGATGGTGGTGGTGATGATGATGGTGATGGTGGTGATGTTGATGATGGTGGTGATGATGATGATGGTGATGATGATGATGATGATGATAAATTTACTTTTCTAGTTTCTCTCCACCTCTCCAGACACTCTCTCTCTCTCTTTGCTATCCTTATCTCATTCTAGTAGTTCAGTTACTCTTCTAGGAGCTGCCTAGCATGGGCCAACCGGCCTACTGGAGTTATCCTCTCTTCTTATGTTCTCTCTCTCTCTCTCTCTCTCTCTCTCTCTCTCTCTCTCTCTCTCTCAAACGACGCAGCCTCTCCTCCCCACTAATTGTCATTCCCGGGCAGTGTTTAGGGATACAAGGGGTGGCCATGATCATAAACAAAACAACGGCCATTTTCCTTTGGTGCAGGTAGAGAGAGAGAGCGTGGACCTGCGTAACACTTCCTCCTGTGAGATTTATTTTGCGGTGGCACAGATATAACCGCGCAGCATACAAATATACCTCATTTTTCTCCCTATCCCCCCCCACCCCCCGAAAAGAAGATGGTGGCCAGAAGGAGGGCAGATTCAGGCTGCACTCGACTGGGTTTGAGTTTAGACAAGCTTGGGGGAAGAACAGTAACAAAAACGCCTTTATTTTTTTTTATGGAAGAAGGAACCCAAGGCCTACAAAACAGTAATGAAAATAGCCCTTCATTTTTTTATTTTGATGCAAGAAAGAAGGAACCAAAGGCCTTAAGAAGTAATAAAAACAACTACATTTTTATTTTTATTTGAAGAAAGAAGAAACCAAAGGCCTATAAAACAGTAATAAAAACAGGTCTTTATTTTTTTATGGAAGAAGGAACCCAAGGCCTGCGAAACAGTAATAAAACAGCTATTACTTTTTATTTGTTTTTTGTTGAACGAATGAACCCAAGGCCTGGAAGACAGGAATAAAAACTGTTTCATTATTTTTTTATTTTTCGTGGAAGAAAGAAGAAACCAAAGGCCTACAAAACTAATAAAAACAGCTATTATTTTTATTTTTATTTTTTGAAGAAAGAAGGAACCCAAGGCCTGGAAAACAATAATAAAACATCTCCATTATTTTTATTTTTTATGCAAAAAAGAAGGAACCAAAGGCCTGGAAAACAGTAATAAGAACAGCTATTATTTTTCATTTGTTTTTTGTTGAAGAAAGAAGAAACCCAAGGCCTGGAAAACTAATAAAAATAGTTCTTTATTATTTTTCATTTTTTATGAAAGAATGAACCCAAGGCCTAGAAAACTAATAAAAACTTCTTTATTATTATTATCATTATTATTTTTTATGGAAGAAAGAAGGAGCCAAAGGCCTATAAAAAGTCATAAAAACAGCTCATTATTTTTTATTTATTTTTTTATTGAAGAAAGAAGGAACCAAAGGCCTGGACGGAACCCACCATTTGTCTACTTCATTAAACGTCAAAGTATTGAGAGGGAATCACTGGAGTCTGAGAGATTTAAAGTGTAATAATGAAAATAAATCGCTATAGAATGAGTGTTAAGAGTGTCCTAACCCAACGGAACTATGGTCAATGATAAAGGCTTCAAATTTAACTTACGCAAACTTTAACGTGTAATATGCAAAACAAATCGCTGAAGAATAAGTTTTAAGAGTGTCCTAGCACAATGGAACCTCGGCTAATGGTAAAAGCTTCAAATTTCACGTGAATATGCAAAATAAATCGCTAAGGAATAAATGCTAAGGTGTGCTAACCCAACGGAACTGCGGCTAATGGTAAAAGCTTCGGATTTCACGTAAAAAACTTCAGATTTCACGTATATATAAATCGCTATAGAAAGAGTGTTACGGCTAATGGTAACAACTTCAGATTTCACGTGTATATGCTAAATAAATCGCTATAGGAAAATTGTTAGGGCTAATGGTTACAACTTCAGATTTCACGTGTAATATGTAAAATAAATCGCTCTAGAAGTGTAATAAAGCGCTATAGAGGTGAACTATACAGAATAAATCCCTACAAATTAAGTGCTAAGGTGTGCTAACCAGACTGAACTAAAGCTATCTATCTATCTATTGCCAGACGCCTTAATCCCGTAAGGGGTGGCCACAAACAAATCGCATCCATGTCGCCCTGTCCCCCGCCATTTCAATGCCCTGCTCCCAGCTCACACACCCCTCTCTCATATACCTCTCCACTCCATCCCTCCATCTCATCCTTGGCCTCCCCCTCTCTCTACCCCCTCTACACCTCACTCACATACACTCTCCTCGTCAGTCTCTCACTCTCCATCCCCTCCGCATGGCCAAACCACCTCAGTGTGAATAAAATCGTCCATCACAGCCTGGGATAAGCAAGACTTTGTTCCTATTAACTATACTCCTTTCACCTTAACTTGGCCCAGATTTTCGTCCTTTGGCAGCTTATTTCACGTAGCTCAGTGGCAGAAAAAGACAATACTACGGCTCTACATCCTTCCCATAGCACTTCTTCGTGACTATACTCCTTTCACCTTAACTTGGCCCAGATTTTCGTCCTTTGGCAGCTTATTTCACGTGGCTCAGTGGCAGAAAAAGACAATACTACGGCTCTACATCCTTCCCATAGCACTTCTTCGTGACTATACTCCTTTCACCTTAACTTGGCCCAGATTTTCGTCCTTTAGCAGCTTATTTCACGTAGCTCAGTGGCAGAAAAAGACAATACTACGGCTCTACATCCTTCCCATAGCACTTCTTCGTGACTATACTCCTTTCACCTTAACTTGGCCCAGATTTTCGTCCTTTGGCAGCTTATTTCACGTAGCTCAGTGGCAGAAAAAGACAATACTACGGCTCTACATCCTTCCCATAGCACTTCTTCGTGACTATACTCCTTTCACCTTAACTTGGCCCAGATTTTCGTCCTTTTGTTGCCTATTTCACGTGGCTCAGTGGCAGAAAAAGACAGTACTGTTCTACGTCCTTTTCATAGCACTTCTTCGTGACTAGCATCCTGTTCTAATGCTGAGCTGTGGTTACAACTCGGCATTCGAGATGGAGAGAAGGTAATTTTTAGGCCATGTTAGTGTAAAAAGGGTATAGCCATCAAGCTGCCATCTCTCCACCTTAAATGTTGAGTTTTCAGAGAGAGTAGGGCTAGAATATGGTGCTAGTCACGAAGAAGTGCTGTGGGAAGGATGTAGAGCCGTAGTATTGTCTTTTTCTGCCACTGAGCTACGTGAAATAAGCTGCCAAAGGACGAAAATCTGGGCCAAGTTAAGGTGAAAGGAGTATAGTCACGAAGAAGTGCTATGGGAAGGATGTAGAGCCGTAGTATTGTCTTTTTCTGCCACTGAGCTACGTGAAATAAGCTGCCAAAGGACGAAAATCTGGGCCAAGTTAAGGTGAAAGGAGTATAGTCACGAAGAAGTGCTATGGGAAGGATGTAGAGCCGTAGTATTGTCTTTTTCTGCCACTGAGCTACGTGAAATAAGCTGCCAAAGGACGAAAATCTGGGCCAAGTTAAGGTGAAAGGAGTATAGTCACGAAGAAGTGCTATGGGAAGGATGTAGAGCCGTAGTATTGTCTTTTTCTGCCACTGAGCTACGTGAAATAAGCTGCCAAAGGACGAAAATCTGGGCCAAGTTAAGGTGAACACAGTATAGCATGTTTTTACGAACACACCATACAGGAGAATTTCTGAAGGTGTAAATATGGAAAATAAATCGCTCAGGAAAAGGTGTCAGAGAGTTAGGGAATGTTAGGGAGTATAGTATTTTTTTTACGAACACACCATATAGGAGAATTTTCGAAGGTGTAAATAAACAAAATAAATCGCTCAGGAAAAGGAGTTGGGGAGTGTTAGGGAGTATAGTATTTTTTTTTACGAACACACCATACAGGAGAGGTTTTGAAGGTGTAAATAAGCAAAATAAATCGCTCAGGAAAAGGTGTTAGGGAGTTAGGGGATGTTAGGGAGTATAGTATTATTATTTACGAACACACCATAGAGGAGAATTTTCGAAGGTGTAAATAAGCAAAATAAATCGCTCAGGAAAAGGTGTAAGGGAGATTACAAGACGGGCCTAAGAGGAAGACGCGGCCGAATGCAAGGATCCGAACACATTAGAAGGGGTTGCGTGGATAGCCTCAAGGGACGTATGAGTAAGCTGTGTCCGGAGGTACTGGTGACTCTGGATTGGGTGGTCCTTTGCCTACCTTGCCTCTGGTGCTCTCTCTCTCTCTCTCTCTCTCTCTCTCTCTCTCTCTCTCTCTCTCTGACTCCCTCCTTCCGTCCTTTTTTCCACACTTTCTGTCTCTGTCTCTTTCTGGTCTCTGTCTGTCTGTCTGTCTGTCTGTCTGTCTGTCTGTCTCTCTCTCTCTCTCTCTCTCTCTCTCTCTCTCTCTCACACACACACACACACACACACACACACACACACACACACACACACACACACACACACTACTTCCTTTTATCCAGTCAGAGGGCCATATGTATGCATGTAAGATGGGGCATATGAGTGTGGAATGAGAAAGAGATTCCTTCTGTGCCACCTGCGACAGAGAGAGGCTTAGGTCTCTCTCACTCTCTCTCTCTCTCTCTCTCTCTCTGTCAGAACATAGTTTTGTCTGAATTGACTCTAAAATCTGGAATCCACCTCTCTCTCTCTCTCTCTCTCTCTCTCTCTCTCTCTCTCTCTCTCTCTCTCTAATTTGCCTCCGGGGATCCATTTCATAACAGCCTTGAATCATTGTGCTCGCCTCTCTCTCTCTCTCTCTCTCTCTCTCTCTCTCTCTGATGCAGTAAATTGTAGGTGAGGAAAGTAGCCCAGGCCTCATACTGCCAACATTACCACCACTACCACCACTGCCAACATCACTATTATCACT
>NC_136990.1:3012274-3039774 GCF_032717465.1 Coenobita brevimanus
ACTTGTGGGGACGTAACATTATCTTCCCCCTACCGACCCTGATGCTTACCTGTCTGGAGCCGGAACGAGAGGGACGTAAAAGCCCAAAGTTACCCGGAGCTGCCGTGCCGTTGTTGGGTTAAAATGGACGGCTGGAAAGTGGCTCGGCCCACCTCTCGCTCCATTGGTGGACCCCGGGAGAGATGGACCAATGAGGGTTCAGTGGGCGTGCTGGTGGTCGTGCGCGGTTCACGTGTTGGCCCGTGCGTGGTGTGCCTCGGGCTGATTGGCTCGAGGCGAAGCACGACGATGCCAGTCAGTGATCAACCTGTGTACCGCTGGATGATGGCCCTCAATCCAACATTATTGCACCTGCCCCGGGACCCCTTACACCCCGCCCAGCCACGACTCCCTCACTACCTTGCTGCACCCTGCCCCGCCCCGTCCCACCCCGTCCCACCCCACCCAACCACAACTCCCTGACAATCTCACTCCACCCTGCTCCACTCCGCCATGCCTTTCCCACAGACCCCCTTTTACGACCCACCCTCCCCACCCTTCCTGCTGTTTGGCCCCCTTACGGTTTTTTTCACGACCTTCCCATTCTGCACCGACCTCAGCTCCCTAACGACCCCGTTCCGCCCCGCTACGACCCCCCTTACATCCCTGCCCCACGATGATTCTCTCACGACCCTACCACGCCCCGCCCTACCTTCCTAGTCGTCAAGATTCAACACGACCCCCTCCACGACCCCGCTCGAACTTCACTTTCCCACCAAACCCCACTAGGGCCCCTTCACGACCACACACCTCCTTTCCTATCTCCTCCACGACCCCCTCACGATCCCGCCACGACCAACCCCACCCTTCCTACATCCCCATCATCCACCTAACTTTCCCACCCCACCCCACAATGACCCCTTCACATCCCCGCCCTTCCTCTCTCTCCTTCACGACCACGCCACGCCCTTCCTATCTCCTCCACGACCTCCTCACGACCCCGCCCCGGCCCTTGGTACCTGACCGCAGAACGGGAGACCTAAGCACCCTCATAGCAAAGCCTCCCCATCCGTAGCCCGCAGTAGAAATTAAGGACACAACACACGTCGGCTACTTCGCATTTTTTCCGAATTTCCAGCGGATGGCTAGAGTTCTTAATATCTCTTCTTTAGCGATTAATTTTGGACATTGTACCGTATTATCCTCTACGTTGTTACTGTTACTGGTGCAAAGTGTTTCGTCGCGTGTGTATCTATCTGTCTGTCTATCTACCTATCTATTTATATGTCTGTCCGTCATCCATCCATCCATCCATCCATCTATCTATCTATCTGTCTATCTATCTATCTGTCTATCTCTCTTTCTATCTTTTTATCCATCCATCCATCTATCCAGCTATCTCTCTCCATATATCAACAGTATTTACCTTCTCACCTATCTGTCTGTCTCACTGTCTGTCGCTCCATCCATCCATCCATCTACCTATGTCCGTCTGTCCGTCATCTATGTACCTATCTGTCTCTGTCTATCTGTGTGTGTGTGTGTGTGTGTGTGTGTGTGTGTGTGTGTGTGTGTGTGTGTGTGTGTGTGTGTGTGTGTGTATCTACTAATCTACAAAATAAAAGGAAATATGCAGCCAAAATCGCAAACGAAAGAATGTTACGTAGCCTTCCATACAAAAAAGTATATGACTCTACTCTCCGGCCATTTCTCACTCTTTCCTTGGCTCTGTAACTCATGTCTGGCCATAATTCACTCTATCATTGCCTCTATAACTCGTGTTCAGACTGTCAAAAAGAGCTCTCCTTCAAATACACAACGTAGAGCTTAATGGAGGTAATGGAGCTGGGAGGAAAGCTTTAGGCCGTAAATGCTGACTATGATGCCCGTATTCTCGGTTAAGGAAGCTCCCTAACTCCTTCTCCTAAGCGATTTATTTCTTTATTATACCCTACTGTCCTCTTCTGTGTTAAACTTTGCTGTCTTCTTCTGTGTTACACCTTACTGTCCCCTTCTGTGTTACACCGTACTGTCCCGTTCTGTATTACACCTTACTGTCCCCTTCTGTGTTACACCTTACTGTCCTTTTCTGTGTTATACCTTACTGTCCTCGTCTGTGTTATACTTTACTGTCCTCTTCTGTGTTACACCTTACTGTCCTCTTCTGTGTTACACCTCACTGTCCTCTTCTGTGTTACACCTTACTGTCCTCTTCTGTGTTACACCTTACTGTCCTCGTCTGTGTTACACCTCACTGTCCTCTTCTGTGTTACATTAATTCTTCCAATATACTCAGCATAAATAACATACAAGCTGATATTAACCAGTCTTAAAATAAATCGCATAGGAAAAAGTGTTAGGGAGCTTCCTTAACTGATGAAAATGAGTTCTTACCTGAGATACCGATGGCTTCATATTAATATCACTTTCACTCATCTTCCTTCACAGTCATCTTCCTTCGCGGTTAAGGAAGCTCCCTAACAACTTTTTCTAGGCGATTTACTTTGACTAGTACACCTTACTCTTCTTTTTCGTGTTAAATAAATCATTCTAATATCGCCTTATTCTGCATAGATAGTGTACAAAGGGATATTAACCAGGCATATGGTAAAATAGAGAGAGAGAGAGAGAGAGAGAGAGAGAGAGAGAGAGAGAGAGAGCAGGGGAAAGAAAAGGGGGGAGGGGGGGAAAAGAGAGGTAATAGTTGGTATCATTAATGTGTGTGTGTGTGTGTGTGTGTGTGTGTGTGTGAGAGAGAGAGAGAGAGAGAGAGAGAGAGAGAGAGAGAGAGAGAGAGAGAGTCTAGAAAGTGGTTAGCATAATGTGATCACCTGAGGCTCTACGGAAGTGTGTGGGGTGAAGCATAACATGTACAAGAGTCGGCTTTAGTATTTAAGAACTGTTATTTGCTGATTTTCCCTCTAGGTGGGGGTGGAGAGACGGTAGGGGGGCAGGAGAGGAGTTGGGGAAGGGGAGGGGAAGTGTGGAGGTGGAGGGAAGTAGGGGGAGAGAGAGGGGAAGGATGCTTGTGTTGGAGGGAGGGAGGGAAGGGGGTGGGGAAGAAGAGAAGGATGTTTGTGTGGGGCAGAGAGGGAGGGAGGAGAAAGAAAGATGGTGGAGGGAGGGAGGGAGTGGGTGGGGAAAGAAGAGAAGGATGGTTGTGTGGAGGAGAGAGGGAGAGGAGGATGGAGAGATGCTGAGATGAGAGAGGGGAAAGATGACTGTGTAGGGAAAGAGAGGGAGTGGGCCGTGTTTGTGGGTTAGGGGAGTGGGGAATGAGTGGGGAGATGGTGAGAGAGATGTGGGGAAGAAGGGGGAGAAGAATGATTGTTTCGGGGAGAGAAGGAGGGCGGGGGAGGAGATGAGGGAGGGGGAGGTTTGTAAGAGGGAGGGGAATTGGAGGGAGGAAAAGTTAGCTGGGGAGAAAGGGTGTGGGATGCATGTGTGGGGGAGAAGAAGGATCCTTGTGGAATGGGTGAAGGGTGGGGAGATAAGAGAAGGGTGGGGAGGAAAGAATTGTGGGGGAGGAAGGAAGGAGAAGATGAGAGAGAGGTGGGGAGTGGAAGGTAGGGAAGGAGAAAGGGAGAGGATAGTGAGGGTGAAGGAAAGGGAGGATAAAACACCATTTGGAGAGAGAGAGAGAGAGAGAGAGAGAGAGAGAGAGAGAGAACACGGGAAAGAAAAGGGGGGATTGGGGGAAGAGAAAGGTAGTAGTTGGTGTTATTAGTGTGTGTGTGTGTGTGTGTGTGTGTGTGTGTGTGTGTGTGTGTGTGTGTGTGCGGGCGCGTGTGTGTGCGTTTCTAATTATCCACACAGCTCTGGACATAGACTAGACACCCCTTTCCCTGAGTCCTTGCAGAGAGTATCCCCCGTTTCTCCTCGCTCGACTGACCACCACTGCTATCTTCATCTCTGTCTTAAAAAGTAGCCTTGTATCTCTCGCCCTTTGTCGCCTCTAGCCAAGGCACGTGGGGTGGGAAATACTAGAAATTAGAGCTAGGAGATGAAGAAGGAATGGTTGGATTATGATACTGTAGAAAGACTGACGAGGAGAGTGTATGTGAGTGAGGTGGAGGGGGCCAGATGGAGGGGGAGGCCAAGGATATGAAGGAGCGTTGTGGTGTGGATGTGGATGTGACAGAAAGCGTTAGGAGAAATACACTGAGGTGGTTTGGCCATGCGGAGAGGACGGAGGGCGAGAGACTGACGAGGAGAGTGTATGTGAGTGAGGTGGAGGAGGGGAGAGGGAGGGGGAGGCCAAGGATGAGATGGAGGGATGGAGTAGAGAGGTATATGAGAGAGGTGGGGTGTGGGCTGGGAGCAGGGCAGAGAAATGGCGGGGGACAGGGGGATATGGAGGCGATTTGTCTGTGGCCACCCATAGGCGTCTGGCAATAGATAGATAGATAGATAGATAGAGAAATATGAGAAATAGAGCACCAGTGAAGAAGTGGCTGGATTTGTGGACTTTGATGAGGAAATGAAAGAAGAGACAGGGAAAAGCGAAGGAGTGGCCTCATAATGAAAGAAAATAACAGAAAATTAACAGAGAGCCAACAGCCAATAACGAATAAATAACAGACGGCCTATCTATTTTTCTATTGCCAGACGCCTTAATCCCTTATACGGGGTGGCGACAAGCAAATTGCTTCCACGTCACCCTGTCCCCCGCCATTTCACTGCCCTGCTCCCAATTCACACCCCTCTCTCTCATATACCTCTCCACTCCATCCCCCCATCTCACCCTTGGCCTCCCCCTCCCTCTCCCCCCCTCCACCTCACTCACATACACTCTCCTCGTCAGTCTCTCACTCTCCATCCTCTCCACATGGCCAAACCACCTCAATATGTTTCTCCTGACAGACAAGCAACAGTCGGAATTAAGGGAATTTTTATGAAGACATGAAGGAATACAGAGACAGGAAATGGAAAAAAAAAAAAAAACACCATTTTTATGAAGCAAATCAAAGTATATTTCATGAGGCAAATTATTTATCTTGTGTTATTTTTATTTACACAGTTCCCTGACCGAATTTTGGAGACCCCCCCCTCTCTCTCTCTCTCTCTGTCAGTGTGTCTGTCTGTCTGTCTCCTCTCTCTCTCTCTCTCTCTCTCTCTCTCTGACTGTCTGTCTGTCTGTGTCTGTCTGTCTGTGTGTCTGTTGTCTCTCTCTCTCTCTCTCTCTCTCTCTCTCTCTGTGTCTGTCAGTCTGTCTGTCTGTCTCTCTTCAATTAACACAACATTAATTTATTCAGCTGAGAACAAGTACCAGAGCCTGAGGAAGCTCCCTAACACCTCATCCTTAGCGATTCATTTTTAGCTACAGCTAGTTAATATCAATGCAAATGTTGCTTATGAGGAGTATTGGAATGATTTAATTGTCACAGTAGATGGTAGTAGGGAATAATAAACAAACTAAATCGCTTAGGAACAGGTGTTAGGGAGATTCCTTGCCCGGCGAGAGTACAGACATGAGATATAACAGAACATACTTAAAAACTTGACCTAGATATAATTTTCAATCTATTTTTTAGTGAAAGACGCGTGTTCATGCAAAATACTGGACCTTCATAGACAAATCCAATTAACTTCTTTTAGGAATATGTAAGAGAGGTTTTACTGCCATTAGGTCAAAGTTATGCTCAATTATCAACTCTGCTTTCTTTTACAGTCGATTATCTGGGTTTATGAGAATGCTAATGTTTTTATAACTTCATGCCCAGCTGTGTAAACTCGGAGACAAAAGTTCGTAGACTGTTTCACCTCCTCTGCTTGTCACTTTCCTCTGCTGGCTGATAGTCCTAAGCTGAGAGAGGCTTGGTATGTTTCTCTGGCCATAGTTACAAAAGTTCGCCTAATATTTCACCTCTTCTGCCTGTCACTTTCCTCTGCTGGCTAATATTCCTAAGTTGAGAGAGGCTCGGTATGTTTCTCTGCCCATAGACACAAATATTCGTCCAGTATTCACCTTTTCTACTTCCCTCTTCACTCTGCTAGCTAATATTCCTATGCTGAGAGGGGCCTGGTATGTTTCTCTAGCCATAGTTACAAAAGTTCGTCCAATATTTCACCTCTTCTGCTCCTAATTTCTCTCTGATCTCTGTTCCGGAGCTGAGAGAGGCTTGGTATGTTTCCCTGCCCATTGATACAAAACTTAGCCTAATATTTCACCTCTTCTTTTTCCCTCTTCTCTCTTCTGGCTAATATTCCAATGTTGAGAGGGGCTTGGTATGTTTCTCTGGCCATTGATACAAAATTTCTCCCAGTTTTTCACCTCTTCTGCTTCCCTCTTCCCTCTGCTGGCTAATATTCCTATGCTGAGAGGGGCTTGGTATGTTTCTCTGCCAATTGATACAAGAGTTCGCCCAATATTTCACCTCTTCTACTACTCCATTCCTTCTGCTGGCTAATATTACTAAATTGAGAAAGGCTTGGTATGTTTCTCTGGCCTAATATTTCACCTCTTCTGCTTCTCACTTTCCTCTGCTGGCTAATATTGCTAAGCTGAGAGAGGCTTGGTATGTTTCTCTGGCCTAATATTTCACCTCTTCTGCTTCTCACTTTCCTCTGCTGGCTAATATTGCTAAGCTGAGAGAGGCTTGGTATGTTTCTCTGGCCTAATATTTCACCTCTTCTGCTTCTCACTTTCCTCTGCTGGCTAATATTGCTAAACTGAGAGAGGCTTGGTATGTTTCTCTGGCCTAATATTGCACCTCTTCTGCTTCTCACTTTCCTCTGCTGGCTAATATTGCTAAACTGAGAGAGGCTTGGTATGTTTCTCTGGCCATAGATGATTCTCCCTGAAATGATGCGTCAGGGAGGAAAGTGACGGACATGCCCTAAGTGTGACGCAGACGCAGTGGAATAGTAGACCAACTTTTGTCTCACTCTGTGAGTAACATCTGTCTGTAGGATATTTATTTTTAGTAATATTTCAAAAGAAGGAAATGGGATTATTAAAATTCTTATTGTCAGGGAATACGGTCATGTAGAATTAGGTTGGGTAAGGTCAGAGTAGATTAATTTTTACTGGTTTGACAAGCCATGTATTAATGTTAACCAGTATATGTTTTATCGGCAAGAATATCGCCACTCTCTATCTCTCTCTCTCTCTCTCTCTTGTCTGTCTGTCTCACTCTCTTTCTTGTCTGTTTTTTGCCTGCCTGCCTGTGTCTGTCTGTCTGTCTGTCTGTCTCCCTCTCTCTCTCTCTCTCCTGTCTGTCTGTCTGTCTGTCTGTCTTTCTTGCCTGTCTGTCTGTCTGTCTCTCGAACCAAATCCTCCCCTCACAATTCTCAATCTACCACAATTAATTTCCCATTGCAATTAATGCTGTTAAATCTTATATACTTCCTTTTACTCAGCAGGGCAACATGAGGACTTGGATATGGATGGACTCTTATGGGGATTATTCTAGGGTGGAAATTAGACCTAGAAAAATGCCTGTCTTAACGAAGGTCGTCCCTCAGTTGACTCTTTAGGGTATCATTCTGTTCTGGGGGACAAATGAGACCTAGAAGAAATTGTCTCTGTCTTGATCATTAGGGTGCTTGGATTACTAGGCATAAATCAGGCATTATTTTTCATCTTTCCAATTGTCTTTTTTTAATGGAATTTATTGTGTCTTCTTGATCATTATTTTTTTTCATTTTATCAGTTCTCTTTCTCAGCTTCTAAATCTTCTTTCTTCGTCTCTTTTTTCTTTATATATATTTTTTTATCTTCCATTTGTTTTGCTTTACCAGTTGCCTTCATTATACATTATCTTTTTATTTTTTAAACCAATTTCCTTCATCATACATTATCCTTTTTTTTTTTAAAAACCAATTTTATCTTAAATTATCTTTTTTTTATTATACCAATTTTCCTCATCTTACATTATCTTTTTTTTTATTATCTTTTTATTTTTTAACCAATTTCCTTCATCATACATTATCCTTTTTTTTTTTAAAAACCAATTTTATCTTAAATTATCTTTTTTTTATTATACCAATTTTCCTCATCTTACATTATCTTTTTTTTTATTATCTTTTTATTTTTTAACCAATTTTCTTCATCATACATTATCCTTTGTTTTTTTTTTAACCAATTTTCTTTATCTTAAATTATCTTTTTTTTTTATTATACCAATTTTCTTCATCTTAAATTATCTTCTTTTTTATTATTCCAATTTTCGTCATCTTAAATTATCTTTTTTTTTATTATACCAATTTTCTTCATCTTAAATTATCTTTTTTTTTATTATACCAATTTTCTTCATCTTAAATTATCTTCTTTTTTATTATTCCAATTTTCATCTTAAATTATCTTTTTTTTTATTATACTATTTTTCTTCATCTTAAATTATCTTTTTTATTATTTCGCCCATTTTCTTATGTTATTTTATTTCGTTTCACCAATTTTCTTTTCTTCATTTTGCATAATTTTTTCATTATACTAATTTTCTTTCATTTTTCATTATTATTATTTTTTTATCAATTATCTTTCTTCATTTTACCTTTTTTTTTTCACTTTACCAATTGTCTTTTCTTCCATTTACATTTTTTATTCATTTAACCGATTTTATTTCTTCATTTTACATATTATTTTCATTTTCACCATTGTTTTTTCACTTAACCCAGTTTCTTTTCTTCCTTTTACATTTTTTTATTCATTTAACCGATTTTATTTCTTCATTTTACATATTATTTTCATTATTACCAATTTTCTTCTTCTTTATCTTATTTCATTTTTATTTTACCAGTTTTCTTTCTTCATTTTACATTACTTTTTTATTTTTACAAATTTTCTCTCTTCATTTTACATATTTTTTTTCATTCTGCCAATTTTCTTTCATTATTTTACATTTTTTTCAGTTTTTCCAGTTTCCTTTCTTCATTTTACATTATTTTTTTCATCTTACCAATTTTCTGTCTTCATTTTACATTATTTTCTTCATTTTTACCAATTATCTATCTTCATTTTACATTATTTTATTCATTTTTACCAATTTCCTTTCTTCATTTTACAATATTCTTTTCATTTTACCAATTATATTTCTCCCTATTACATTATTATCTTTATTTTACCATTTACCTTCTTCATTTCACTTTATTTTTCATTTCACCAATTGTCTTTCTTCATTTTACATTTTCTTGGTCACCAATTTCCTTCACCTTCTTTTCTTTATTATGTCAATTTTTAATAATATATATTTTTTCCATTTTACCAATTTTTATTTTCATCACTACCCATTTTCTTTCCATAATTACTTTCTTTGTTTTCTTTACCAAATTTTCTTGATCAGGTTATTTATTATCTCGCCAATTTTCCTTATTTTTTAACATCTGTTCACCTTATAAAACTGTCTATCCTGTTTTTCACCTTTCATTTCTTGTGTACACCTGGATTTTAGGTTGTAATTTCGTGGATAAATGAATGAGTGGATGGATGGATGGATGGATGGATGGATCAGTGAATGAATGAATAGATGGATGGATGGATGCGTGGATGGATGGATAGATGAATGGATGGATGGATGGATAGATGAATGGATGGATGGATGGATGAATGAATGGATGGATGGATGGATGGATGAACTGACGGATATATCGATGAATGAATGAGTGAATGGGTGGATGGATGGATGGATGGACGGATGGACGGATGAATGGATGGATGAGTGGGTGGATGGATGGTTGGATGGATGAATGAATGGATGGATGGATGGATGGATGAATGAATGGATGGATGGATGGATGAATGAATGGATGGAGGGATGGATGATCTGACGGACAGATGGATGAATGAATGAGTGAATGGGTGGATGGATGGATGGACGGATGAATGGATGGATGAATGAATGGATGGATGGATGGATGGATGAGTGAATGAATGAATAGATGGATAGATGGATGGATGGATGAATGAATGAATGAATGGATAGATGAATAACTGGACTATTTTCTTCATTTTTCACGTCTGCACACCTGGTTCCACTTCTCTAGAAACTCACTTGGGGATATTGTGTTGCGGGAACGGCTCAGTTTGCTGGTGTGGGCGTGGGTGTGGCAGTGGGAGTAGGAAATGAATAAATGATGCAGGATAGACACTGATAACGCTGACTGTCTGCTGGTGTGGGCGTGGGTGTGGCAGTGGGAGTAGGAAATGAATAAATGATGCAGGATAGACACTGATAACGCTGACTGTCTGCTGGTGTGGGCGTGGGTGTGGCAGTGAGAGTAGGAAATGAATAAATGATGCAGGCTAGACACTGATAACGCTGACTGTCTGCTGGTGTGGGCGTGGGTGTGGCAGTGGGAGTAGGAAATGAATAAATGATGCAGGATAGACACTGATAACGCTGGCTGTCTGCTGGTGTGGGCGTGGGTGTGGCAGAGGGAGTAGGAAATGAATAAATGATGCAGGATAGACACTGATAACGCTGACTGTCTGCTGGTGTGGGCGTGGGTATGGCAGTGGGAGTAGGAAATGAATAAATGATGCAGGATAGACACTGATAACGCTGACTGTCTGCTGGTGTGGGCGTGGGTGTGGCAGTGGGAGTAGGAAATAAATAAGTGATGCAGGATAGACACTGATAACGCTGACTGTCTGCTGGTGTGGGCGTGGGTGTGGCAGTGGGAGTAGGAAATAAATAAGTGATGCAAGATAGACTCTGATAACAGTCTGATGGTGTGGGCGTGGGTGTGAGAGTGGGAGAAGATAGAGGATGGGGTTATTGACCTCTCTCTCTCACTGACTTTAATTCAATTACTTCAGTCTTGTATTCATCGTCCGCTCTCTATAATTCGTTCATTCACACCTTCGCTCTCCATCCCTCGCATGCACAGAAGCGAAATCAACACATCAGTATGCACACACAAACACAGGCCCCAGACCCCGGACCGACTGCTCTCAACCGGTCTGTACGCCTCCTAGCTAGACCAACTGACCTTTTCTAGCCTGCATTACACGGAGTACAATCCACTCATTACATTCCCGCCTGACTGGTTCTGTACACTTATGCATTACTTATTTCATGCATTCACGGTTCATGTTGTGTATATATTTATCTGCTTATTACACGTAGCCTTTCAGCATTCTCTCTCTCTCTCTCTCTCTCTCTCTCTCTCTCTCTCTCCTAATAGATATATCTGCTCACTACACTCAGTCTTTCATAATGTTTTTCCTTTACTTATAGCAGTCCACACACACACACACACACACACACACACACACACACACGCAGGAAGAAAACGAAGATGGCAAACTTCACGATGTTTTTCTTCAGGGCTAAAACGAGAAGACAGTGGATGAGGGTGGATAGGATGGTGATGATGCTTGAGGTGTGTGTGTGTGTGTGTGTGTGTGTGTGTGTGTGTGTGTGTGTGTGTGGAGTTAGTATGCCAGTATGTGGGTGGGAGTGTGGGTATGGGTATGTGTGTATAGGTGGGGGTGGAGGTATGAGTGTGTGTGGATGTGGATAACGATATGTGTGTGTGTGTGTGTGTGTGTGTGTGTGTGTGTGGAGTTAGTATGCCAGTATGTGGGTGGGAGTGTGTGTATGGGTATGTGTGTGTAGAGAGGGGTGGAGATATGAGTGTGTGTGGATGTGGATAACGATATGTGTGTATGTGTGTGTGTATGTGTGGAGTTAGTGTCAGTAAGTGGGTGTGGGTATGGGTATGTGGGTGTATGGGCGTGCATATGTAGGTGTGGTTGATCTGAGGTATGTGGGTGTGGATGTGGATAACGGTGTGTGTGTGTGTGTGTGTGTGTGTGTGTGTGTGTGTGTGTGTGTGTGTACTAGGAGATGCACATAAAGAGTCAAGATGCTCTCAATAACAGTAATTAAGATGTAAACTTGCTTAAGGCCTTCAGGGATTCTTGTTTTTATCCACACACACACACACACACACACACACACACACACACACACACACACACACACTAGAGAGAGAGAGAGAGAGAGAGAGAGAGAGAGAGAGAGAGAAATCAGTCTCTTATCTCCAGTGACCTTATCTCTCTATCTCAAGGCGATATTATCAAGAAAATTCTCTCGCACTCAAGGGGTTAATGAAGGCGGGGTCCGGCTCCCTAACACTTCTTCCTTAGCGATTTATTTTTGGATATGGCTGGTTAAGATCCTTTAGTACGTTATTTATGCACAGTATGGTGATATTGGAAGGATTTATATAACACAGACTAGGATAGTAAGATGTGGTAAAGAGAATAAATCGCTTGGGAGAAGGTGTTAGGGAGAACAGCTTACAGAAGGACGTAAATCTCAGCCTAATTAAGGAACTAAAAAATACACAGGAATCAGCATAGGATTATTACTTACAGGGACGTCGAGATCTCTGTTCATGTCTTATGGGAGAAATTACAAGAATCACTACTTACTGTCCCATTGTATTCTCCCCACATGGCTTATGGTTGAAATTACCCCCCTTCCCCTCTCTCTCTCTCTCTCTCTCTCTCTGGGTGGATTATGCAGGCTAAATCAATGAGAAACAGGCGATAAGGGAGCCTCCTAGGTCGACTGTACTACTGCCCAGAGTCATTTATGGGGAGTGCTCAGACCAGTCACCTGCCTTCCACCTGTCGTCTGACCCCTGACCTCACATATGGGGTGATTAGATGGGGGAGAGGGGAGAGAGGAGGAAGAGGGAGGGAAGAGGGGAGAGGAGGGAAGAGGGAAGGAGGAGGGAGGAAGACAAGAGAGGGATGGGAAGATGAAGTGAATGAGAGGGAACGAGGAAGAGAAAGAGGGAGGGAGGGATGGTGAGGGAGAGGGATGGAGGATGAACACACACACACACACACACACACACACACACACACACACACACACACACACACACACACACATTTGCTACAATTAGAGAAAAAAGTTAGCTTAATATTCCTTCTTCTTCTCTTCCTTAGCGATTTATTTAGGGATATGGCTGGTTAATATCCTTTTATACGTTATTTATGCAGAGTATGGCGATATGAGAGAGAGGGGGGTGTGAGCTGGGAGCAGGGCAATGAAATGGCGGGGGACAGGGCGACATGGAGGCAATTTGTCTGTGACCACCCCTTACGGGATTAAGGCGTCTGGCAATAAATAGATAGATAGATAGATGGCGATATTAGAATGATCTGAATAGCACAGAAAAGGACAGTAAGGTTTAGCAAGATAAATCGCTTAGGGAAAGGTGTTAGGGAGCGTCCTGAACCGACAAGATTACGGGCCCAGGTGTTACGCAGAGCCACAGGTATTTTTCCATTTCAAATTACCCGCCAGAAAATTAGGTACAATCGCGGTAAAAAATTCTAGGTACATGGTTTGGGTTATTGAACTAAGGTAGCGAAATTGGAGCCCGCGTTATTATTATTATTATTATTATTATTATTATTATTATTATTACTACTACTACTACTACTACTACAACTACTACTACTACATCTACTACTACTACTGCCGCTGCTGCTGCTGTTACTATTACTATCATTACTACTACTACTACAACTACTACTACAACTACTACTACAACTACTACTACTATTACTACTATTTCTGCTAATATTATTACCCGTCCCAGCCCCAGAGGGGCTTGGGGACGGGTATTATTTTCACTTGGTTTGTTTGTCTGTCTGTCTGTCAACAACTTTATGCGAAAACTATTGGTGCGATTTTGACTAAAATTACAGGCATGATGGGCTATGACCTTCTGATCACCTGATTAAATTTTGGGCCAAATCGGGCCAAGGCCCAGGCTGTAGGCCCAAAAAATGTAAAAAAAAAAAAAATCGTGTTTTGTCCCTAACTCCTTTGCAATTGGTGCTGTGGACATGAAACCCAAACCTAAAGGTGCATCTTTCAAATCTGCATCCTATAACATGCCTCATTACATCAGGGGGGTCACCCCCCAGTTAGCGGTAGGGGGGTCAGTGTCAGGTGGGTCCTATAACATGCCTCATTACATCAGGGGGGTCACCCCCAGTTAGCGGTAGGGGGGTCAGTGTCAGGTGGGTCCTATAACATGCCTCATTACATCAGGGGGGTCACCCCCCAGTTAGCGGTAGGGGGGTCAGTGTCAGGTGGGTCCTATAACATGCCTCATTACATCAGGGGGGTCACCCCCCAGTTAGCGGTAGGGGGGTCAGTGTCAGGTGGGTCCTATAACATGCCTCATTACATCAGGGGGGTCACCCCCCAGTTAGCGGTAGGGGGGTCAGTGTCAGGTGGGTCGGGCCTAAAATTTCAAATGGGCATAAAATCGTCAATTTTCACCCGATTTACTCCAAATTTGATATGTGACATCTTTGACTAGATATCCTGTTGTGTTTATACGTCACCACTAAAATGGCTGCCGGCCACGGGTTTGCTGGGCCTTGCCACCGCTTATTCTTATTATTATTACGGTTTTTACTGTTTTGTTTAGCCTGGTGCCATTAGGTTTGGACCCAGTGTAGAGGCAGTGTAATAGAACTTTTGACTAAGACTGTACAAACCTTCTCTCTCTCTCTCTCTTTCTCTCTCTCTCCAGCTGCTGAACCATTATACTGTACAGAGTGAGTCAGAAGTCATGTAATATAGGAATTATTATCATCTATCTATTGCCAGACACCTTGATCCCGTAAGGGGTGACCTCAAACAAATCGCCTCCATGCCGCCCTGTCCCCTGCCGTTTCGCTGCCTTGCCTCAACTTACACCCCTTTCTATCATACACCTCTCAAATCCATCCCTCCATCTCATCCTCGGTCTCCCCCTTCCTCTCCCCCTTTCCACCTCATTCACATACACTCTCCTAGTTAGTCTCTCGTATTTAATGGCATTCTCGGTCTTGTGTGGTTCTAGGTCTCTATGTCATTGCTTTAAATTACCTCACAGAAAGATAGCCAGAGGTGTGAGGTTTGGAGATGTAGGAGAAAGAAGATAGAGGTAGGAGTAGAGGTAGGAGGTTTGGAGATATAGAAGGGGGAGGGCTGGAGGTAAGAGGTTAGGAAATCTGGGAAGGATAGGGCAGGAGGTGTGAGGTTTGGAGGTATAGAAGGAAGAGGGGTAGAAGTGCGAGGTTTGGAGATGTAGAAGGAAGGGGGTTAAAGGTGTGAGGTTTGGAGATCTGGGAGGAAGAGGGATAGAGGTGTAAGGTTTGGAGGTGTAGGAGGAAGAGAGATAGAAGTGTGAGGTTGGGAGATCTGGGAGGAAGAGAGGTAGAAGTGCGAGGTTTGGAGGTGTGGAAGGAAGAGGGCTAACGGTGTGAGGTTTGGAGGTGTAGCAGGAAGAGAACTAGAAGCGTGTGGTTTGGAGATGTAAGAGATAGAACGCTAAAGGCAAGAGTTTGGGAGATCTGGGAGGAAGAGGGGTAGAGGCGTGAGGTGTGCAGATCCAGGAGACACAATGGCAGGGCTGAGCGACTTACGGAACACCCAGAATTACAGTATAAAGGAACACGGTGTTGCTACAAGGATACACGGTCATCAGAACACCCGACATGCAACTAGAACATATGATATTGAGTATTGAGCCTGTCAGACGAAGCGACATTTCCCCTCCTCCTCCCCTTGTTACTCTTCACCTGGCATTAAAACTGGAGACCTGTGTGTGTGTGTGTGTGTGTGTGTGTGTGTGTGTGTGTGTGTGTTGTAAGGTTTAGAGCTTACAGTAAAACATCAGTTACAGTTTATTTTCGTCGTGTGTTTGTTCCTCTTCGTGTGTGTGTGTGTGTGTGTGTGTGTGTGTGTGTGTGTGTGTGTGTGTGTGTGTTTTCAAGGAAGAAGGAACCAAAGGCCAGGAGCCCACAAACCGTTCCTTCCAAGAAAAAACAACAATACAACAGAGAGCCAAATTCAAGAGCCGTTCGTTTCGAGATGCCTGGACACACGGCGTTTGAAAGACTGGAGATCATAGGAAGTGGGAAATACAGACAGAAGGAGAGAGTTCCGACAAATGCTGGTCTTGTTTTAGGGGAAGGTTTTCACTCAGCAAAACCTTATACTCTGGCTAAACTTTCCCTGCGGTCGGTGTAATTCAGTTGTATTTTTCTATATAAAAATAAAAGGGTTTGTTCCACTGAGAATATCACTAGTAGACCAAAGCTTACAAACTATATATATCAAATAAGCTTTTCCTTGCTACTGGAACACCTGGGTATTAAGCTTAACATAACACCATACGGGATAGATAGATAGATAGGTAGGTAGATAGATGGACAGATAGATAGATAGATAGACCTACCACAATATCACCTAAATACACAGTAATGTCATTTATTGAACTTCCTTATAAACACTTAATTTGACTAAATGGAAATCTTTGTTTGTGTGGCTTGTCTATACTCTGTCTGTCTGTCTGTCTTTCTGTCTGTCTGTCCCTCTCTCTCTGTCTGTCTTTCTGTCTGTCTGTCCCTCTCTCTCTGTCTGTCTTTCTGTCTGTCTGTCCCTCTCTCTATGTCTGTCTGTCCTCTTTCTGTCTCTGTCTTTCTATATGTCTGTCCCTCTTTCTATGTCTGTCTTTCCCCCTCTCTCTCTGCCTCTGTCTTTGTCTGTCTCTCTCTCTATGTCTGTCTTTCCTCTTTCTATCTATGTTGTCTGTCTGTTTGCCTCTTTTTCTGTGTCTTTCTGTCTGTTCTCTCCCTGTGTCTTTCTGTCTGTCTGTCTGTCCCTCTCTCTATGTCTGTCTGTCCTCTTTCTGTCTATGTCTGTCTGTGTCTTTCCTCTCTTCATCTGTCTGTCTATCTGTTTGTTTGTCCTATTTTCATACATGTCTCTCTGTCTGTCTGTCTGTTCTCTCAATCTCTGCCTGTCTCTGTGTCTGTCTGTCTGTCTGTCCTCAAATCTGTCTGTCTCTCTGTATGTCTGCCTGTCCTGAAATCTCTGTCTATCTGTTCTCTCTCAATCTCTGCCTGTCTCTGTCTGTCTGTCTGTCTCTTCTAAAATGTAACAGTGAAGAAGCGTATTTGAAAGAATGAAAAAAAAGAAAAGACAGAGGAAAAGAAATTCTCTCTCTCTCTCTCTCTCTCTCTCTCTCTCTCTCTCTCTCTCTCTCTCTCAACAAAACCCCCAACATTTTTAAAGAACAAACAGGAAGAGGAAGTAGAGGGACAATACATCTTTCACAACGTCGAGCGGAAGAAGAGTTACGCTAGATTATTTTTTGACATTTTTTCGTGTTGCTTTCCTTTTAGCGATTCATCCTGGCCGTTTGTAAATAGTGATGCAGCAACCTTATGTCTGGGATGGGATGGAAACCTCATTGGCTTTTTTCTTTTGTTAGTAAGTGGGTGGTGGTGATAGTGATTGATGATGGTGGTAGTGGTGGTGGGGGTGGTGATAGTGATTGATGATGGTGGTGGTGGTGGTGGTGTTAGTGATTGATGATGGTGGTAGTGGTGGTGGTGGTGGTGATAGTGATTGATGATGGTGGTAGTGGTGGTGGTGGTGGTGATAGTGATTGATGATGGTGGTAGTGGTGGTGGTGGTGGTGGTGGTGACGATGATGATGAGGAAGAGGAGGAGGAGGAGGAGGACGAGGAGAAGGATGGGGATGATGATGAGTGATGATGATGGAGATGGTGGTGATGGGTGATTGTGGTAGTGGTGATGATGATAATGATGATGATTTAATAATAATAATAATAATAATAATAATAATAATAATAATAACAATAAAAATGATAATGATGTGATGATTGTGGTGATGATGATAATGATGATAATGATAATAATAATAATGAGTGATCAATTAGTGATGACTAATGATGATAACTGATACTGACTTATTCAACTTATTTTCAACACCTCAAACTTCACCATGCACAATCCCGGGATAGACCTCGCGTCCTTTCAATCAGCAGGCCACCCGTCTTACCACTAGGCCACCACCACCTTTCCTTACTCGTTCTTGCAGTCGTGGGTTCGATTTCTATATGGGAAGCATCTAAACTCCTCTTCCTAAGCTATTTATTTTGCATATTACACAGTCGTTCATCTGATATCTCTTCCACGTCGGAGTATTTTGCTGATAATGAGTTTTTTTGTATAGGATAAATCGCTAAGGAAGAGGTGTTAGGGAGTTACTTAGAAATCGACTCTTTGGGAAGTGACTTTGCATCATGGTTTGTGATTCTCTGTGTCTGTCTGTCTGTCTGTCTGTCTGTCTCTCTCTCTCACCTGCCATTATCACTCGGAAGTACCTCATTAATCATTGTATTTTTCCACATTTTTATTTTTGCTAATTTTTCTCTTTCGTCATCCTCTCTCTCTCTCTCTCTCTCTCTCTCTCTCTCTCTCTCTCTAACTCCTTTTCTAGACTATTAAGCTAAATTTCGTCTATCTATCCATCTTTCCATCTATGCCCATTTTTAACCATCTACTTAAAACACTCATCTATCTATCCTTTTATCTATCTATCTATCTATCTGTCTATCTATCTATCTATCGGCCCTCTACACACCCTCCTATCGTTCTCTTTTCACCCGTAACACAAAGCGCTTTCTGCACCGTAACGGGGTGACGAACGGATGCTCTCTGTTTACTGCTGTATGTGACGGAGTGTGACGCTGTGTGGTGTTACGGCCCTTGATGATGATGATGGTGGTGGTGATGATGGTGATGGTGATTGTGATGATGGTTATGGTGATGATGATGATGATGATGATGGTTGATGATGGTTATGGTGAAGGTGGTGATGATGGTGGTGGTTGTGATGGTGATTATGTTGATGATGATGATAGTGACTGTGATGATGGTGGTAGTGATAGTGATGGTATTATAATGATGATGATGATAGTGATGGTGATGGTGATAATGATGATGATGGTGATAGTGATAGTAATGATGGTGATGATGATGATGATGATGATGATGATGGTGATGATGATGGTGATGATGATGATGATGTCTGTGCAGTTTCTTCCCCCTCTCTCCCCACCTCTGCCTCCTCAGTCCCCCTACACCTTTCTTCCACCCTATCTTTCATACCTCTTTCCTTCCTCTCTTTTTCCCCATCCTCTTTCTTCTCATTATTCCTTCGTTTCACCTTCCTTATAACCTGCCTATCTTCCTCTTCATCTCCATCCCTCTCTCATTTCCTCTCCTCATCTTCCCTCTTCATCTCCATCCCTCTCACTTTCCCTTCCCCATCTTCCCTCTTCATCTCCATCACTCTTATTTCCCCTCCTCATCTTCCCTCTTCATCTCCATCCCTCTCTCTTTTCTCCTCCCCATCTCTCTCTCTCTCGGCAATTTACCCTAACAGAAGCGGTTAGTCTCGTTAGCCAGTTACTGTAGTTAAGGAAGGCACTGAGTAGGCCCCTTTCCACCCGACCTCTCACCCCTACACGTCACTACACCCCCTCTATTATCTGTCTTGTGTGGTGGGGGTGGGGGTGGGGGGGTGGATAATTGTTGGTGATAGTGGTAGTTGTGGTGGAAGTTTGTTGTGTGGGAGGTTGTGTTGGTAATTGTGGTGGTGGTGGTGGTGGTGGATGTTGTGGTGTGGGTCGTTGCTGGTGAGTGTGGTAGTGGTGGTGGTGATGGTAGTTGTGGTTGTATATGTTGAATGTTGGTGGTGATAGTGGTGGTGGTGGATGTTTGTTGTGTAGATGATGGTAGTGGTGATAATGGTGGTGGTGGTGGTAGTGGTGGTGGATGTTTGTTGTGTGAGTGAAGTGTTGGTGATGGTGGTTGTGGTGGAGATGGTGGATGCTTGTTGTGTAAGTGATTAATGTTGGTAATGGTGGTGTTGGTGATGGTGGTGTTGGTGGTGGTGCTAATGGTAGTGTTGGTGATGGTGGGGATGGGGGTGGAGATTGGATGATTTTTTTTTTTTAATGCGAGGAAGAAGGAACCAAAGGCTAAGAGCACGCAAAACAGTTCCTTCCAAGAAAAAAGCAAAAACAATACAAAAAAGAGCCAAATTCAAGATCCGTTCATTTCGAAATGCCTGGACACACTGCGTTTGATAGACTGGAGATCATAGGAAGTAGGAAATACAGACAGAGGGAGACAGTTCCAGAGTTGACCTGTTGGATAAATGAAGGACTAGAAATGACAGTGATATTGAAGTGGTAATGACGGAGGTGGATGGTGTCGACAGCATTTCAAGTGGTACTGGGGTATTGGTAGTAAGTGACGGAGGTGGTTGTGGTTGGTTGGTTTGGTTGGTAAAAATGAGGCTTGAAGTGTGGTGGTTGTGGTGGTAGTTGCGGTAATTCTGGTCTTTATGGGGAAATAGGTTGTGGTTAGGATGAATCTTTGTCTGGTTGGTTGGTTGGATGGATGAATGGAGAAATGGATGGATGGATGGATAATTGAATGAATGGATGGATGGTCATTTGATTGGTTGGTTGGTTGGTTGGATGGAAGGATGGATGGATGGGGGGATGAATCCTTGTCTAGTTGGCTGGTAGGTTGCTTGGATGGATGAATGGATGGATGGATAGTTAATTGGTTGGTCGGATGGATGGATGGATGGATAGTTAACTGGTTGGTTGCTTGGTTGGTTGGCTGGTCGACTGGAAGGATGGGTGGATCTTTGGCTGGCTGGTTGGTTAGCTGGCAGAATAAGGCTTGTAAGTGTGGCATTATGTGGCAGTGAATTTTGTGGAAATAGTGGGGTTAATTACTGAATCGTGTGACTGATGAGGAGACGAAAATACTTGCTTGAGAGGACGATGCAGTATAAGGTCTGGAGGGACGTAAAGCTTGAGATAACAGCGATAAGAAGAGGTGATAATAATGATTAGGAGTGGTGTGGGAGAAGCTACACCTCTTCATTATAAACCTGAAGATGGTGTTGGTGATAATTATAGCATTATGCATGATCTACGCTAGAGTCAAGAGGAATTCGCCAATATTACATCCCCTCCACCTGGCTGAAAGAATTTACGTAGAATGTTATGTTCTTATGCTTACCTGGTCCAAAATTGCCTTCTCCCCATCTTGAATGCTGATTTATAACAATATTTTAACACTCGAATATGATGCTAGTCACGAAGAACGCTAACTTGGACTAAAATTGCCGTCTCCCCATCTTGAATGCTGAGTTATAACAATATTTTAACACTTAAATATGATGCTAGTCACGAAGAATGGTACCCTGGTCTAAAATTGCCATCTCTCCATAGTAAATGCTGATTTATGACAGTATTTTAACACTAGAATATGATGCTAGTCACGAGGAATGCTAACTTGGCCTAAAATTGCCATCTCTCCATCTTGAATGCGGAGTTATAACAATAGATTAACACTACGGTATGATTGTAAGTTAGGAGAGAGAGAGAGAGAGAGAGAGAGAGAGAGAGAGAGAGAGAGAGAGAGAGAGAGCATAGTAAAAAAACGTTCACTCACCTTAACTCCTTCAGACCAATCACGTATTTTTCACTTTATTCACGTTATTTCACTTTTATTAATATCTGGAGAGACTTTGCAAATTGGAGGAGTTAGCTATAGCCTTCATTTACCTCTTCTCTGGTACTGGAGAGGGACGCCTTCATATGGTGGCACTGATATAGCCTAGTGGTGGAGCTGCCTGGTTATACAGACGTCCCTCATCTCCCTCTATCCTGACTCGTCCCTCATTCCCTCCATCCTGACTGCACCTCAAGGGCATAAATATCTACACTTAAGAGCTTTATATGACCTAACAACTAGCGTCTATCCAACCACAAACATCCCACCAGGGGGAAAAAACAAAGGAAATTAAGGCCTCAAGATTACAAGCTAAGCACACGACAGAAGACAGTGGACAGCAGAATTTCCTGTAAAGACATTCTCTCCTTGTAACCAAAATAATCACTAGGGAAAGTTAATAAATGATAGTGAAAAAAATGGTCAGAGTCATGGGTTTCGAAGCAAGGACTTAGAATTTAGGCTAAACACACACGACCCGAATCAGTGGAAATCCAAAATTTCCTATAAACACACATTTTCTCCCAGATGCTGAAAATACTAATATGGAAAAGTCAACACTACAAAAAATAATGTTACTCTTGGGTTTCAAAACAGTGGCTTTAGATAAGAAACTAAGTACACACGACCCGGATCAGTGAAAAAAAAAGAAAAAAAAAGAAAGAAAAGGAATTCCTTAAAAATACACAGTCCCACTTGCTGAAAATATCTCTTTGGAAAATTTAAATATAGTACGAGTCAAAATTACACAATGAGATTCGAACGCAGGTCTCGAGACGCTGGGTTAAGTATACATTACGTTCTTAAGGGCAGAGAAACCGCTTGTTATGCCCCTTTCCCTCAAAATACACATGGCAGGTACTGGAATATCACTGTAAAAAATTAGAAAAGAGAGTACTAGCCAAAAATACTCTTTATGGGATTCGAACCTATGTATCGAGATGCCGGATTAAGTACACATTACGTTCTTGGTGGTAGAAAATGCCCTTGTTATGCCTCTTTCCCAAAAATACATTACCTTAGATGCTGAAAATTTCTTTGTGGAAGATGAAAAAAGATAGTGTGAGCCAAAATTACTCATAAAAGGGATTCGATATTAGGTCTCGAGACGCCGGATTAAGTACACATTAAGTTCTTAGTGGTTGAGAAAGCCCTTGTTATGCCTCTTTCCCAAAAATACATTACCTCAGCTGAAAACATCTTTATGGAAGGTTAGGAAAAGATTAGGGATTAAAATTACTACCAAAAGGAGTCGAACCCACGCCCTGAGACTCCAAAATAAGCACACACGACCTGGCTACTTGCAGAGAAGCCCCTTGTTATGTATCTTTCCCCCAAATCTCTGTGGAAAGTTAAATAAGTGCAAATCAAAGTTACTTCTTATGGGATCTGAACACAGGTAGGTTTCTGTTGTGTATGAGAGAGAGAGAGAGAGAGAGAGAGAGAGAGAGAGAGAGAGAGAGGGTAATATGACTAGAGGAATAGAGAGAGGGAGAAAAAGTGAGAGAATGGAAGCAGGGGAGGGAGTGATGCAGTGACAGAGGGAAGGGAGAGGAAAAATGATGTGAGGGAGGGGCAGGGGGAGGGGAAGAGAGAGAGGGAAGGGGGAGGGGGAGGGGGAGGGAGAAGCGGAGGGTGTTTGTGGAGGAAGAGAGAGCAGGGGTCATGAGGGGGGGGGGTGAAATGAATGTGGGGTCGCAGGCGTAAGTGCCCTCGTGTGTCGGGCGTGTGGCAGGGGGAGAGGAGGAGAGGGGGAAAGGAGAGGCGAGGGGAGGGGAAGGGGGAGTGGTAGAGGAAAGTCAGAGGCACAAGAGAGGTAGGGAGATGAAGAGACAGAAAGACAGACAGAGGGAAGGGGAGGGGAGGAGAATGAATGGGAGGGGACGAGAGGGGGGAGGGGTAGAGAAGAGTGACGGGTTCTGAATGAGTGGAAGGGAGGTTGGGGGGGAGAGAGAAGAGGTAGGAAGATGAAAGGAATACAAAGGAGCACAAAGGGAAGAAAATAATAATTGATCAGTTGGTCCTTCGGTGAGTATTTTTTCTTTATAGGGAACATTATAACTGACAAGACTATTTTGTTAAAGACAAGGATAGAGAAGCAGGAAGGAGATGGAAGGATGGGAAGAGGGAGGGAGGGAAGGAGGGAAGGGGAGTAGAATGGAGGGGAGGAGGGAGGGATGGAGGAAAGACACGGGTTCAGAAGGGGAGGGGGGAGGCTGGAGGGGGTTGAAGTGAGATAAGGAGATGAAAGATGAACGGATGTAAAGAGGGGAGGGGAGGGGAGGAGAGGGGAGGGAGAGGGAGGGGAGGGGAGGGAGGGGTGGAGGAAAGTCACCGGTTCAGAAGGGGAGGAAAGAAATGGAGGAAAAAGGGGAGGGGGTAGATGAGGAAAGGTAGAGAGGTACAATAAAGAAAATAAAGGGGGAGAAAGAGAGAGAGGGGGGGAAGAGGAGGAGGGGAAGAGGGGAAGGGAAGAATGCAGGGGATCAGAAAAGGGGGAGGGAGATGACAGGGGATGGGAAGAAGGGAGAGGAGGGGAGAAAGGGGAGGGAGGAGAGAGGTAGAGAGGAGGAGGGGAGAAAAGGTTCAAAGGGGAAGGGGAGAAGAAATAGAATGGACGAGATTTGAATGGGGTGTGATGTTTATTTCTACTTTTCATCTCTCTCTCTCTCTCTCTCTCTCTCAGTATCGCCCTAATGTAACCCCAACTTAATCACATCCTTCAGAATAAAACCTGGTCGATAACTTCCCCTCCCTCTGCTCTCCCTCTCTCTCTCTCTCTCTCTCTCTCTAACACCCCCCTCCGGCCCGTGACCCACCCACCCACCTCACCGCAAGATGGCTTCGTGTCGACTCAACGAATCACGAGTAAAACAATCCATAAAACACCAAAAAAACACCAAAACACACACGCAATATTGTGGAAACTACCTGATTCTTGTTACTTCCTCCCTTGTTTATATATTTTTAACACGAAAAGGCCCGCGTGAAGCCGTGTTTGGTTGAGGAAGCTGGGTTTCGAGTGAGATGCTTCAAAAGGTTCAGATTCGTGGGGTTCGAACGCGTGCTGAGGTCAAAGGGTTAGGTGACACACGTGCTCCCCCTCCCACGCGCCCCCCCCACCCCTCCCCCTGCCCCCTCCCTGACCCGTGCTCCCCTTCCCAGGCCCCCCACCCCTCCCCCTGCCCCCTCCCTGACCCGTGTTCCCCCTCCCACGCCCCTACCCCTCCCCCTGACCCCACCTGACCCCATCATTATCTCCCGACACTGCCAGATGCTGCTACTGAATCTCTCTCTCTCTCTCTCTCTCTCTCTCTCTCTCTCTCTCACGTCTTCTGATTTTCTCTCTTCCCGTAACATCAATTCCTCATTTTTTTTATTCCTAGATACCTTCGACTTCCATTCCCCCCTCCCGCTGTCTGTCTGTCTGTCTCTGTCTGTCTGTCTGTCTGTCTGTCTGTCTCTCTCTCTCTCTCTCTCTCTCTCTCTCTCTCCCGCCCTTAAGCTGAGGAAAATCGTCTGGAGGGAAAGAATATAAGGAAAAACGTGGGTTGGGACTCTCAGGGTTAATCTCGCCTCGCCCCAAGCCCTCCTGCCCTGGGGGAGTTGACCCGGGTGTCCTGCGGCGGAGAGAGGACCCCGAGGCATATGGCATCCTCTAGAACATCTCCTTGTGTTTCCATCCCTGCCCTGCCCTGCCCTGCCTTGCCCTTATGTATCCTGCCCTGCCTTGCCCTTATGTATCCTGCCCTGCCCTGTCCTACCCTACCCTACCTTGTCCTATCCTAGCCTTTCTGTAGCCCATCATGCCCTGTTTTTTTCTTTCCATGCCCTGCCTTACCCTTCCATGCCCTGCCTTACCCTTCCATGCCCTGCCTTACCCTTCCATGCCCTGCCTTACCCTTCCATGCCCTGCCTTACCCTTCCATGCCCTGCCTTACCCTTCCATGCCCTGTCTTACCCTTCCATGCCCTGTCTTACCATTGCATGCCCTTCCTTACCCTTCCATACCCTTCCTCACCCTTCCATACCCTTCCTCACCTTTCCATGCCCTTCCTTACCCTTCCATACCCTGCCTTACCCTGCTCTGCCCTGCCTTACCCTTCCATGCCCTGCCCTGCTCTCCCTTGACATCTAAAAATTGTGAAATAAGAAACAGATAACAGTACACAGTGGATGAACGGGGCGAGGCACAGCAAGGTAGGTGGAACAGGAAAGGGTAGGGCAGGAAGGGGCTAGTGTGAAGCAGCTTAAGGTAGGGAAGGTTAGCTTAAGTTAGGAGAGGGAGAGAAGGAAAGGCTTAGATTATAGTAGGGAAGGGAAAGATTAGGGAGGGAAGGAAAGGGTTGGGGTAGGGAAGAGTAGGGGAGGGAAAGATTAGGGAGGGAAGGAAAGGGTTACATTAAAGAAGAGTAGGGGAGGAAAAGATTAGGGAGGGAAGGAAAGGGTTGGGGTAGAGAAGGGTAGGGGAGGAAGAGATTAGGGAGGGAAGGAAGGTGTTGGGGTAGAGAAGATTAGGGAGGGAAGGAACATAAGAAGAGAGGATAACTGCAGTAGGCCGGTTGGCCCATGCTAGGCAGCTCCTAGAAGAGTAACTGAACTACTAGAATGAGATAAGGATAGCAAAGAAGAAGGCTCTCCCCCGCCCTCCAAACCCTCCAGCCGAAGCCGGCAGGAAAAAGTCAGAAAGAACACCACGCCGTATAGAAAAACTGGCGTGGACATTTTACAGGAAAGTGTGAAAGGAGAATAGAGACTATCATAGTGTAACCTGAAAAGAATTTTTTTTGAATTAGTATTGGTTATAATATTTTCTTTATTCTATATCCACCCCTTATTTGTCATATGCTTATCTAGCCTATGCTTGAAACTCTCAATGGAAGAGGCAGCAACTACTTTACTAGGTAGCTTATTCCATTCGTCTACTACTCTATTACCAAACCAATTTCTACCGATTTCCTTTCTGAAACGGAATTTTTCTAGTTTGAAACCATTATTTCTAGTTCTATCCTGTATGCTTACTTTAAGTACCTTGCTAATATCTCCCTTATTTATACCATTCATCCACTTAAACACCTCAATTAAGTCTCCCCTTACTCTACGCCTCTCTAGCGAATGCAGACTTAGTCTTTTCAGTCTGTCTTCATATGACAGGTTCCGGACGTCATGTATCATTTTAGTCATTCTTCTCTGTACATTTTCTAACGAATTAATATCCATTCTATAGTAAGGACACCAAAATTGTACTGCGTAGTCTAAATGTGGCCTTACTAATGCTAGATAAAGTTTCAGTATTACTTTAGATGATCTATTGCTCACGCTTCTCGAAATAAATCCTAGGACCCTATTTGCTTTGTTTCTCTCATTAATGCACTGTTGCCTAGGTTTAAGGTCGTTACTAATCATAACTCCTAGATCTCTCTCGCATTCCGATTTGCTAATTTCTTTGTTATCTAAGCTGTATTTAGTATCTCCAATGGTCTTGCCTACGTCAAGTACTTTACATTTTTCAACGTTAAATTCCATTTGCCAAGTTTTAGACCATTTGGACAATGTATCGAGGTCTTTTTGTAAGTTATGGCAATCGTCAGTCGAGTTAATGATACGCCCTATTTTTGTATCGTCGGCAAATTTGCTGATTCTGCTATTGACTCCTAAGTCTAGATCATTTATATATATGATAAATAATAAGGGACCGAGTACTGAACCCTGTGGTACACCGCTAGTTACTAATCCCCAGTCCGACCTAGTTCCATTTATTAATACTCTCTGCTTTCGTCCTTTCAGCCAGGATTCTATCCATTTTAAGATATCGCCGTCTATACCGTGTGCTCGAACCTTTCTAACTAACCTTTCGTGTGGGACTCTATCAAAAGCTTTACTAAAGTCCAGATAAATAACATCGTAAGCTTTATCGCTATCTACTGCCTCATAGACCTCCGAGTAGAATGACAACAAATTTGTGAGGCAGGATCGTCCTTGCCTGAATCCGTGCTGACTTTCGTTTATAAGATTAAATCTTTCTAAGTGTTCTCTAATCCTATTTGCCAAAATTGACTCAAACATTTTTCCTACTATTGACGTTAGACTTATCGGACGATAATTCGACGCAGCTGATTTATCACCCTTTTTAAAGATGGG
>NC_136990.1:3049774-3077274 GCF_032717465.1 Coenobita brevimanus
TCGTTAATCCTGGGGTAAAAAACTGGCTGGGCATTCACCAACCCGAGTGAATTATGAAGCGGAAATGATTATTCACGATTATTCACTGCCAGGTAATGGAAATCCGCCGAGAGGTCAACTGCCGGATAACGGAGAGGATGAACGAGGACGGAGACTTTCCCTGCCCATTAGAACTCCTTTATTTTACGAGGCTTTACGTCTTTATTTTACGAGGCTTTACGTCTTTATTTTACGAGCCTTTATTTTACGGGTCTTTATTTTACGGGTCTTTATTTTACGGGTCTTTATTTTACGAGTCTATTTTACGAGTCTTTATTTTACGAGTCTTTATTTTTGGAGTCTATTCTTCGATCTATTTTTGGAGTCTGTATTTTTGGAGTCTTTATTTTTGGAGTCTTTATTTTACGAGTCCATTTTACGAGTCTTTATTTTACGGGTCTTTATTGTACGAGTCTTTACGAGTCCTTAGATCAGTGCCTGAGATATGGGAGAGTCACCCTAATGCCTCTTATACGGTATTAATAAAGTGAAAATAAAAAAAATATATAAAGTTCTTAAATAAGCACCTGCCATTTAATCAGTCCAAAAATGGCTCTAGCAATAGACTAACGCTAGTATATGATGCTAGTCACGAAGAAGTGCTGTGGAGAGAATGTAGAGCCGCAGCATATTCATCTCTGCCACTGGACTATGTGATATAGGAACGAAATGTGTCTTGAATTTGGCTCTCTGTTATTTTGTTTTTGTTTTTTCTTGGAGGAAACAATCATGCAGGCTCCTGGCCTTTGGTTCCTTCTTTCTTGCATTAAAAAAAAAGTATAAGGACAGTCATGATAATCTTCTGATCCCGTTTTATTGGATGTAAATAATGGTGATTTTAATGTACAAATGGGTTGAGAAAGACGAGGTTAATGGCAAAGTACGAAACAGATTAGATTCTGATTCATGGCCTTGTAAGATATGGTAAAACGATGGGGAGTCACAGTACTTTCTCTTCATACTAATTTCTTTTTATACTAATTCCTCTGACTGTGTTAATATGGTGGAGGTAAAGGTGACTTCGATATATATATGCTAGTCTAAGAAGAGGTAGATTAATATACACACACACACACACACACACACACACACACACACACACACACACACACCTGGCAGATCTCTGTCTCTGTCTCTCTCCCTAGATATGTAAACGTCTGTATGTAATCTTGTCTGTCGGTTTGCCTGTCATCCATCAAGTTACCGTGTGTGTGTGTGTGTGTGTGTGTGTGTGTGTGTGTGTGTGTGTGTGTGTGTGTGATTGCTTGACCATGTATGTATGTATCTGTATGTGTTATTTCCCTTAACGTGTGTGTGTGTGTGTGTATATGTGTGTGATTACTTGACCATGTATGTATGTATCTGTATGTGTGTGTGTGTGTGTGTGTGTGTGTGTGTGTGTGTGTGTGTGTGTGTGCTTGAGGTCAGTCACGTCTCGCCACACACTTAAAAACATCATTAGTCCCCAGCCCAACCAAAGCCCACTCACCGATGCAGCCCTGACCGATAGGCTTCTTATGTTAATGTCACCAGCCTAATTATTCCCAATGATTGACCTATCGAAGGAATCAATTACTCTTTCTCCCGAGGCCTTCAGGTGGACAGCACGTACCCAGGTAAAGGTGAGACTGACGATGACCTGCCTGGATTTTACCTGGCTCGTATGTCTCACTTTTAGCTATATCCGAAAATAAATCGCTAAGGAATTGGTGTTAGGGAGCTTCCTTCACCAGCTATACGCTAAAATAAATCGCTAAGGAATTGGTGTTAGGGACCTTCCTGGGTTTTACCTGGCTCTTCTAACTCACTTTCAGCCATATCCAAAAATAAATCGCTAAGGAAGAGGTGTTAGGGAACTTCCTTTCGAGAATACGAGCTTAAGAATCACTTTACCAGCACCTCAAAGCACTAAGCCAAAAATAATTACTTTGAGGTGCTTATTTTACCGGTATCACAAAGAACTAGGTGACAAAACCATCCATATCCGAAAATAAATCGCTAAGGATGAGGTGTTAGGGAGCTTCCTTACGAGGCTAAGAATCATTTTACTAGCACCTCAAAGCACTAAAAAAATATTCACTTTGATAATTCGTGCTCAGTTTATCGGCATCACAAACAACTAAACCAGCCATATCCAAGAATAAATCGCAATGGAAGAGGTGTTAGGGAGCTTCCTTACGAGGCTAAGAATCATTTTACCAGCCCCTCAAAGCACCAAGCAAAAAATACATTAATCTCTGAAGTGGTGCTCATTTTATCGGCATCACATGAAGCCAGGTGACAAAACCAGCCATATCCAAGAATAAATCGCAATGGAAGAGGTGTTAGGGAGCTTCCTTACGAGGCCAAGAATCATTTTACCAGCCCCTCAAAGCAACAAGGAAAATAATAAAGGTAATGCCAAGGTGCCTGAATAGAGTGCTTTACTTTTTATGCGGTTCGTGTGATCGCGACAAAAGAGGAGCGAAATGCCACGGGGTAGTGTGCTGGAGAGAGAGAGAGAGAGAGAGAGAGAGAGAGAGAGAGAGAGAGAGGCGCAAGTTAAAATATCAAACGCGATGACAGACTCCAATATATAAGAAAATAAGATAAAAATAGACAGATAGATAGATAGATAGATAGATAGATAGATAGAGAGAGAGAGAGAGAGAGAGAGAGAGAGAGAGAGAGGGAGGCTGAATAAAACTGTCTGGCTTTGGCTGGAACGAAATGCCAAGGGTAAATGTGTTTTGCAGAGAGAGAGAGAGAGAGAGAGAGAGAGAGAGAGAGAGAGAGAGAGAGAGAGAGAGAGACCAACAGTGAAAGGAGAATTAACACAGGCTCCTATGACTCACCCTCAGTTGAACAGAATGCTAGAGGTTGGTTGGGTCATGCTAATCACGAAGAAGTGCATGGTATAGGCAGGAAAAGGAAAATCTGGGCCAAGTTAAGGTGAAATGAGTATTGTCATAAGTGTTGTGGAAAGGAGTGTAGGTCATTCCAGTGTTGGCAGAGTCCAATGTTGGCAGAGGATAGTCCAGTGTTGTCAGAAGAGTCCAGAGTTGGCAGAGTCCAGTGTTGTCAGAGGATAGTGTTGTCAGAGGATAGTGTTGTCAGAGGATAGTGTTGTCAGAGGATAGTGTTGTCAGAGGATAGTGCTGGCAGAGGATAGTGTTGTCAAAAGAGTCCACTGTTGTCAGAGAGGATAGTCCAGTGTTGGCAGAGTCCAGTGTTGTCAGAAGAGTCCAGTGTTGTCAGAGTCCAGTGTTGTCAGAGTTCAGTGTTGGCAGAGTCCAGTGTTGGCAGAGGATAGTGTTGTCAAAGGATAGTCCAGTGTTGTCAAAAGAGTCCAGTGTTGTCAGAGGATAGTCCAGTGTTGGCAGAGGATAGTATTGGCAGAGGACAGTGTTGGCAGAGGACAGTGTTGGCAGAGGACAGTGTTGGCAGAGGACAGTGTTGGCAGAGGACAGTGTTGGCAGAGGACAGTGTTGGCAGATGATAGTGTTGGCAGAGGACAGTGTTGGCAGAGGACAGTGTTGGCAGAGGGTAGTGTTGGCAGAGGATAGTGTTGTCAGAGGATAGTGTTGGCAGAGGATAGTGTTGGCAGAGTCCAGTGTTGTCAGAGGATAGTGTTGGCAGAGTCCAGTGTTGGCAGAGTCCAGTGTTGGCAGAGTCCATTGTTGGCAGAGGATAATGTTGGCAGAGTCCAGTGTTCTCAGAAGAGTCCAGTGTTCTCAGAAGAGTCCAGTGTTGTCAGAAGAGTCCAGTGTTGTCAGAGTCCAGTGTTGGCAGAGTCCAGTGTTGTCAAAGGATAGTCCAGTGTTGTCAGAGGATAGTCCAGTGTTGTCAGAGTCCAGTGTTGGCAGTGGATAGTAGCCCGGTAGTCTACGAGGAAGGACAGGAGCGTGGTCACGAAGCTGAGGGTAATGGAGCGTGAGCGTGGAGCCTCGAGCCGAAAGAGAAGAAAAAGAGAGGGAGAGAGAGGATGAGAAAAAGCTTCGGGGATAAATCTGTGTGGACCGGATGCTTGGGGAGAGTGAGAGAGAGAGAGAGAGAGAGAGAGAGAGAGGGGGGGGGAGAAGAGGTATGGTATAATAACTTGTTGTCTCTCTGTCTCTGTTTATGTCTGTCTGTCTCTGTTTCTCTCTGCGTCTGTCTGTCTGTCTGTCTGTCAGTCTGTCTGTCTGTCTGTCTGTCTGTCTGTCTGTCTGTCTGTCTCTCTCTCTCTCTCTCTCTCTCTCTCTCTCTCTCTCTCTCTCTCTCTCCGTCATTTCATAGTGTTAAGATGAACGTGCATAGTGTAGCAATGCCATTCATGTCTTCCCTCTACGTGCCTTGATATCACAAAAGAAAGAAGAGGAGGAGGAGGAGGAGGAGGAGGAGGAGGAGGAGTAGGGGGAGGAGAAGGAGGAGGAGGAAAAGGAGGAGGAGGAGGTTGTCACATCCACATAATCAACCATCCACTCATCCATTCATCCAATCATTCATTCATTCATTTTTCCATCCATCCATCCATCCATCCATCCATCCATCCATCCATCCACCCACCCACCCACCCATCCATCCATCCATCCATCCCCCCACCTATCCACCTATCCATCCACTCATCTATTTAGGTCATCCCAGCCTGATAACTGTTTGCGCTACCATCACCCCTGTTAATAAGGGCGATATTACGAGATTAAAACTCACTAAAATGGACCTAATTGCAACTCAACATTTCTTACCCGCCATTATAACTCTTTTCACGTTCGTTGGATGTTATTTTTTCACGTGTTTCCTTTTCAACTCTCATTTCCTCCTACTCGTCGGTTGAGGAAGCTCCCTAACACGTTTTCCTAAGCGATTTATTTTACTTATTACACCATACTGCCCTCCTCTGTGTCTGTTACATAAATCCTTCCAACATCGCCATAGTCTGCATAAATAACGTACAAAAGGATATTAACCAGCCATATCCAAAAATAAATCGCTAAGGAATAGGTGTTAGGGAGCTTCCTTAACCCTCTAGACCCCACAAAACCTCATCTCCTCACACCCAACTCCACCGTGTAACATCCCACAATCCAACCCCACCCCCATTCCACCCCTATCCACCCCACACCACCTTATTCACCCGTACCCATTTCCACATTACCCTCCCCTTCTCCCTCTCCCTTTTGCCTCCCCATGTCTAGCTCCCTTCTTCCTCCACTCCTCCAACTCGTCCCCTCACTCCTCCCTGCACAGCCCTTCCCCCTCTCTCCGTCCTTCTTGCTTTGGTATCTTTAAAGTCAACTCATAGATTTATATAGACAATTTTCCCTGTATCAGACCCAAAAGGAGCATTAGATTTGATGCTGTTTGTATTCCTTTGTACTCCTTATGCACTCCCACCCTATATCACACCGCCACCCTCCCAGCCCCTTCCCCCATATCTTCTCTTGTCTTCCCTCTCCTCCTCCCCCTTCCTCACCCCCTTCCACCCTTCCCCTTTCCTCCTCCCCCTTCCTCACCCCCTCCCATCCTTCCCCTCTCCTCCTCTCCCTTCCTCACTCCCTCTCCCTTTCGCTGTTCCTTTTTACGCTCGTTTCCGACGGCCTGATGCGATACGGTAGATGAGTTTCTTCCCGGTGTGACCTTCTCTCTCTCTCTCTCTCTCTCTCTCTCTCTCTCTCTCTCTCGCTCTCTCTCTCTCTCTCTCAATTTAGCTTAATATGATTTGCCTTTATTTTCAACTCAGTATTGCAAAATTCTGATTCAGTTGTCAAGGTCATATTTATTGATGATTTGATATTTCCTTGTGTGTGTGTGTGTGTGTGTGTGTGTGTGTGTGTGTGTGTGTGTGTGTGTGTGTATGTTTGATAAAGAAAGAACCACATAAACTGAGAAAACACACACACACACACACACACACACACACACACACACACACACACACACACACACACACACGGATGAGGAAGATGACAAAGGGAGAAAATAAAAATGGAAAGAAATAAAAAAATATCAGACAGAAAGGATGTGAGAGAGAGAGAGAGAGAGAGAGAGAGAGAGAGAGAGAGAGAGAGAGAGAGAGAGAGAGAGAGAGAGGAGGGGTAGCTGTGAGTGGTGTTGAGACTGACATGAGCAACACGTCCTTAGATGTACTGTGCGTTGTAATGTGCACCACTACCACACCACCACACGAATACCCTAGCTCTCTCTCTCTCTCTCTCTGGGGGTAGGTGTGTGTGTGTGCATGCGTTTGTGTATGTATGGGTGTGTATATTTTATTGTGTGTCTCTCTCCATACATATCTCTCCCTCTATTTCTCCCCCCCCTCTCTGTCTGTCTGTCTGTCTGTCTCTCTCTCTCTCTCACACACACACACACACACACACACACACACACACACACACACACACACACACACACACACACACACACATGCGGCGTTCACATGTCTTCCCATATCCAGTCTCCAGCCCACCAGGACGCAATTTAATCAACCCAAACACAGCCAGGCAAAGCTCCATGCATATTTACAAGCTACTGTCTTGCACGCTCACCTACCTCCTTGAATACTGTCATGTGTCCACTTTTGGTCTTCAGGTGGTCTTCTGTTCTTCCTCTTGTCTTCTTCGTGGCCTTGTTCCTCCTCCTGTTCCTCTTCTTCCTCCTCCTCTTCCTCCTCTTCTTCTCTTTCTACTGTTTCCCTTATTCTTTCCTTCAAAGCCTCCTTACTTTCTTAAATTCTGTCCTGTCTCCTCTATTCTTCGTGTTGTCTTCTCTTCTTTCCCTTGGTCTTCTTCGTGGTCTTCCTCTTCTTCCTCCTCCTCTTCCTCCTCTTTCATTTCCTTCTACTTCTTCCCTTATTCTTTATCTTCCCATTCCCTCGCTACCACTTTCAATATTTTCACTCCTGTCTTGGTCTTTGAGTCGATTTTGTCTTCTTCCCTTTTTCTTCATTGTCTTGCTCTCTACTTCCACGTTTTCTTCGTCATTTTCTTTTTCTCTTATCTCTTCCTCATTTTCTTCCTCTTCTATCTTCTGTTTTTACACCCTCGCTCCCAATTCAATTTTTCTATCTCGTCTTTTGGTCTTATGTTTTCTTATGCTTTCTTCTTCCAATTTCGAGTAATATAAGATTTTCTCTCTCTCTCTCTCTCTCTCTCTCTCTCTCTCTCTCTCTCTCTCTCTCTCTCTCTCTCTCTCTCTCTAATTTACTGTCTTTTCCAACATCCATCACTCCCTTCCTGTTTGCTTGTTCAGCTTTCTCTTGCATGCAACCCCACAAGCTCATTCAGTAGACTTTCCAATCTCTATCACTCTCTCTCTCTCTCTCTCTCTCTCTCTCTCTCTCACACACACACACACACACACACACACACACACACACACACACACACACACACACACACACACACACACACACACACACACACACACACACACTTTTAGCATGAGATCTTCATGTTTATATTTTTCCTAACTCCAAATTGACTTAGATTAGGGGAGGGGAGGTGTTCGGAAGGGTTAACAAAGGCTAGGTCTAACATACAAGGTCGTGTATAGTTAGAAAGAGAGAGAGAGAGAGAGAGAGAGAGAGAGAGAGAGAGAGAGAGAGAGAGAGAAATTGTTAACTTATACGTATCTATCTATTGCCAGACGCCTTAATCCCGTAAGGGGTGGCCACAGACAAATCACCTTCATGTCGCCCTGTCCCCTGGCATTTTGCTGACCTCCCCCCAGCTTACACCTCCCTCTCTCATGTATCTCTCTACTTCATCCTTTCATCTCATCCTCGGTCTCCTCCTTCCACTCCCCCCTTCTGCCTCACTCACATACACTCTCCTAGTTGGTCTCTCACTCTCCATCCTCTCCACATAGCCAAACCACCTCAGTGTATTCCTCCTAACACTTTCAATCACATCCACACCACAACTCTCCTTCACTTCCTCATTTGTCAGTCTATCTTTCCATATAACTCCTCATGCTCCTCTCATTTCCACTGCTCCCACTCTTGACTTGTGTCCCTCCAACCAGGTCCATGCTTCACTTCCATACGTTAGAGTTGGTATCACAATACTATAATGCAGTGACTTTTTTACTCCATGCTCACGTCCCTATTTCTTATCACTGCTTTCAATGAACCAGCAACCTTTCTTCCCTGCTGTACCCTTTCAAGCACTTCACCCTCCAAACGTCAATGGGTCATCTCAGTAAAACAAATCGCCACCATCGCAAGCCTTGACCAACTAAAGCACAATCAGTCTGTCTTTCTATCTATCAATTCGCCTTAATCCCGTAAAGGGTGGCCACAAACAAATCGCCTCCATGTCGCCCTGTCCCCTGCCATTTCATTGCCCCGCTCCCAGCTCACACCCCCCTCTCTCTTTATACCTCTCTACTCCATCCCTCCATCTCATCCTTGGCCTCCCCCTCCCTCTCCCTCCCTCCACCTCACTCACATACACTCTCCTTGTCAGTCTCTCACTCTCCATCTCTCCAACTTACACCCATCCTCTCAAATATACCTCTCCACTCCATCCCCCCATCTCATCCTTGGCCTCCCCCTCCTTCTTCCCCCTCCCTCTTCCCCCCTCCACCTCACTCACATACACTCTCCTGGTCAGTCTCTCACTCTCCATCTCTCCAACTTACACCCATCCTCTCAAATATACCTCTCCACTCCATCCCTCTACCTCATCCTTGGCCTCCCCCTCCCTCTCCCTCCCTCCACCTCACTCACATACACTCTCCTTGTCAGTCTCTCACTCTCCATCTCTCCAACTTACACCCATCCTCTCAAATATACCTCTCCACTCCATTCCTCCATCTCATCCTTGGCCTCCTCCTTCCTCCTACCCTCCACCTCACTCACATACACTCTCCTGGTCAGTCTCTCACTCTCCATCTCTGCAACTTACACAAATATACCTCTCCACTCCATCCCTCCATCTCATCCTTGGCCTCCCCCTCCCTCTTCCCCCCTCCACCTCACTCACATACACTCCTCGTCATAATCCCAGCTTCTATGCAGTTCTCATTTTCTTATGCAGAGCTCAGACAGTCCACAAATTCCTTACCAGAGTGGCGACCTTCTGAACAAGGCTGAGTTATTCCTGCCTTGTGGGAGCCCTTTTTGCTTGAGTTATACCAGATTCTTCGCTTCTCCATTAGCACTTAGTTATGTATTATTCTCCTCCTCCTCTTCTCCTTCTTCATCTTCTTTTCCTCTCCTCTTCCTCCGCCTCGTCTTATTTTTCTCTCCTCCTCCTCCTCTTCTTCTTCTTCTTCTTCACCTTCATCATTATCATCTTTTCTTTCCCTCTTCCTCTTCCTCCTCCTTCTCGTCCTCCTCCCCGTCCTGCTCCTGGTCCTCCTCCTCGTCCTCCTCTTCCTGGTCCTCCTCCTCGTCCTCCTCTTCCTTCTCCTCCTCCTCCTCCTCCGCCTCCTCGTCCTCCTCTTCCTTCTCCTCCTCCTCCTCCTCCGCCTCACGCCCCCCTCTCTCACAAACCTCTTCACTCCGTCCCTCCATCTCATCCTCGGCCTCCACCTCCCTCCCTCCTAAAATTGGCGTAAGTGTGGATAAATTATAATGAAATGAAGAAAGTGATTTTTTTTTTAAATGCAAGGAAAAAGGAACCAAAGGCCAGAAGCCCGCAAGAATGTTCCCTCCAAGAAAAAACTAAAGTACCAGAGAGCCAACATCAAGATCCGTTCATTTGGAGATGCGTGGACACCCTACGTTTAAAGGACTGGAGGTCATAGCCAGTGGGAAATACAGACAGAGGAAGATTGAGCAAATATCCCTCAAATCGGCTAATTAACAAGGAGAAATACAACATAGACAATACCCTGGACACTGTATGAACTCGTGTGTATTTGGTCAAAGCACCGTGAAAGACTGGAGGTCATAGGGAGTGGGAAAGGCAGAGAGAGGAAGTAGGAAATGCAGATAGAGGAAGAGAGACCAAATATTTAGGACTCTCATGAATCCTTGTGTATTTAGGCAGTCAATATCAGGCACCGTGAAAGACTGGAGGTCATAGGGAGTGGGAAAGGCAGAGAGAGGAAGTAGGGAATGCAGATGGAGGAAGAGAGACCAAATATTATAGACTCTCATGAATTCTTGTGTATTTGGTTATTCATTTTCAAAGCACCGTGAAAGACTGGAGGTCATAGGGAGTGGGAAAGGCAGAGAGAGGAAGTAGGAAATGCAGATGGAGGAAGAGAGACCAAATATTATAGACTCCCATGAATTCTTGTGTACTTGGTCAGTCATTCTCAAGCACCGTGAAAGAGTGGAGGTCATAGGCAGTGGGAAAAGCAGAGAGAATGACGATCTCAATTAGGAGTCACTGTCGCAAGCGGGGCCTCAGGAGTACTCATAACCAGTACTGTTTACAACGTCGGGTTCTCGTGCTCCTCTCAGGCTTTTGGGCTGGCTGGATAATGGGCTCTGGCTTGCCCTGGAGGCGTTCGTGTATGTTATTGCGTCCTCATCAGTGTGTGTAGACGAATACCATAAAGAACTTGGTGGACGGATATTAAGATATTGTAGTGATATTGTAGCTCTATCTATCTATCTGTCTATCTGTCTGTCTATCTATCTATCTAGCTGTCTATTTATCTATCTATCTCTTCCTCATTAAACTGTGGAAGGGATCTGATATTAAGAATTTTGTAGTTTTCTTGTAGCTTCAATTATCTATCTATCTATTTATCTATCAGTTTATCTACCTGTCTGTCTATCTATCTATCTATCTATCTATCTACCTCAAGAACCTGTTGAAGGAATTTTGATATTAGGCCTTTAGTATGATAAAGAATTCTCCTTTCACTTCTAGTTTATTTCCCTGTAGTGTATTATATCTATCTGTCTATCTATCTATCTATCTATCTGTCTACCTGTCTGTCTGTCTGTCTGTCTATCCCTTCATCCATCCATCCATCCATCTGTCATCTCTCACTCTTATTATTGTTATTATTATTATTATTATTATTTTCATCATCATCATCATCATTATTATTACTATTGTTATTATTATTATTATCACTATCATCATTATCATCATCATTATCATCATCATCGTCGTCGTCGCCGTCATTATTATTATTATTATTATTATTATTATTCTACAAGACAATTATATCCAGCTTAACAATGCTAGTATAAAGCGGCAGGTAAACACTACACACCACTCTTTTACCTCGAGAATTTCCCCGGACCCGAAAAAAATAAAGAAAATAAAGTCTGAGTGAATTATTAAAGTCTAGAATCCAGCCTTGCTTTACTCCTTTACTATATTGTATTATTACCTTGAGCTGGGGGGAGAGGGCAGCGAGATGGCAGGGAACAGGGCGACATGGAGGCGATTTGTTTGTGGCCACCCCTAGGATTAAGGCGTCTGGCAACAGACTTCTGCTGCTTGGTATTATAAGATGTTGTTGATGGTACAGTGCAGTTGCAGCGTCTCCTTGGTTACTAGTACTGGGTAGTAGTAGTAGTAGTAGTAGTAGTAGTAGTAGTAGTAGTAGTAGTAGCAGTAGTTGTAGCAGTAGTGGTAGTAGTAGCAGTAGTGGTAGTAGTAGTAGTAGTAGCAGTAGTTGTAGCAGTAGTGGTAGTAGTAGCAGTAGTGGTGGTGGTAGTAGTAGTAGTAGTAGCCCTAGGTTCACCTGAATCATTGAGCCAGTGGACTGCAGGCTCAAGTTCCTCTCTCCTACAGTCCACCATCGTCCTTTCCGGGGATAGGGAGGGAGTTGAGGGACGTGTGTATAACCAGGCAGTTGGGCCGCCGTGTTATATCAGTGCCACCACGCGAAGGGCCAGTGACACTTTTATATACAATTAACTAGGCATCACGAACTTGAGAAGAGAGCAGGTCAAAGAAAGCAGGTCAGAGAGAGCAGGTCAAAGAATGCAGGTCAAAGGGAGCAGGTTAAAGAGAGCAAGTTATAAAGAGCAGGTCAAAGAGAGCAGGTCAAAGAGCAGGTCAAAGAGAGCAGGTCAAAGAGCAGGTCAAAGAGAGCAGGTTATAGAGAGCAGGTCAAAGAAAGCATGTCAAAGAGAGCAGGTCAAAGAGAGAAGGTCAAAGAGAGCAGGTCAGACTCTTGGACAAGGTCTGTTTCACCGGATATTGTTCATAAGTTTGGCATTGAATATGGCGAGAGAGCAAGTTTTCGCGTATATTCCTTTCACTCCAACTTGGCCTAAAATTACCTTCTCTCCATCTTGAATGCTAAGTTGTGATGCTAGATTAATACTTGAACACGAGGCTAGTCACGAAGAAGTGCTGTGGTAGACCAGGACTAAATATCTGGGGCAAGTCATGAAGAAGTGCTATGGGAAGAATGAAGAGCCATGTCAATTTTTCTTTCCTGCCAATGAGCTATGTGGAATAAGCTACGAGAGAATGAAAATCTAGGTGTGTGTGTGTGTGTGTGTGTGTGTGTGTGTGTGTGTGTGTGAGAGAGAGAGAGAGAGAGAGAGAGAGAGAGAGAGAGAGAGAGAGAGAGAGAGAGAGAGAGAGACAGACAGACAGACAGACAGACAGACAGAGACAGAAGATCCAGTGTGAGAAAGAAGCACCGAGAACACGATCAGACTACCAAAAGACACAACAGAACAGTCACTAAGGAGCCTCTTCAAGGTCACAAGTATCCCTCAGCATCATCGATATGTTATGGAGGAATCTCAGCGTTGGATTGGCATTTATAGTTGCTCATCTCACTGACTCCTTTTTAATGCATTACGTGGCACCCTATGATGTGGGCATGTTGATGGGTTGGTGGATAAGTATTGGTGTGTGTGTGTGTGTGTGTGTGTGTGTGTGTGTGTGTGTGTGTGTGTGGAGGAGATGGTTGGGGTGAGGTGTGGGGAGGAGGGGGTTGTGTATATGTGTGGAGGGTGGGAGTGACGTGTGTGTGTGTGTGTGTGTTTAGAACCTATTACACCTAACTTGTTTTGTGTGCAGTGTATACGAGAAAGAGGAGAGGAGCGAGGAGAGAGAGTAAGCTGAGGCAGAGAGAGAGCGGAATGTCAGAAACCACTATAAGTTAGAACGAAGCCTCAAACACCCCAGGTTAGAACGTGACCACCAATTAAGCAGCGAAGAGGTTGGTGATGCTTAGAGTGTAGGGCGTGTATGTCTACCTGGCCATTACCCCGACACAACAAATACCATCACCAAACCCCACGGAGAGGCATTCCCAGACCCGCCCTTGATAACGTAATTGCGAGCTGTCTGGCAATGTTAAAGTCTTCCCTTAGGACAAGCCACAAACTCCTCAGGTCAACATTATTTTACGAAAAAAAACTCAGGTGAACACTTACGAAAAAAATTCCTCAGGTGAAAAAACTCAGGTGATCACTTACGAAAAATAAACAGGTGAACACTTACGAAAAAAATTCCTCAGGTGAAAAAAATCCTCAGGTGAACACTTAGGAAAAAATGTTGGCTCCTTCAGTACCTTGCCTTCTCTGCTAATCTTCATACTTTGGCCTTCTTATCCAAGTACCTTTTTCTAAGCGATTTATTTTGCTTTTTATACCTTACTGTCCTCCTCTGTGTGACATAAAATAAGTTTAATATCCCCATACTCTCTACAAAAGGACACTGACCAGCCGTATCCAAAAATAAATCGCCCAGGAAGAGGTGTTAGGGATCTTCCTTAACCGACAAGAAGAAAGAATACAGCATCATACAATACAGTCGCTCTAGAGGTCCAATCGGTAGGTAGGTAGGTATAGAGAGAGAGAGAGAGAGAGAGAGAGAGAGAGAGAGAGAGAGAGAATATACAGGCATACAAATTTTAATATCATTATCATCATCATCATCATCATCATCATCATCACCATCACCAGGGATGATGAAGTGGATGGTGAAAAGGAGGGTGATGATGATGATGATGGTGATGATTTTTTTTTTTTTTTATAAATAACAGAACGGAGGAAGGAAAAACAAATGGGTAAAAAAAAAAATAATCCATACACCAGATTACTGGTGTCCTCTGTTCATAAAATATCTGTAACAATTAGACTTGAACAGTTGTGGGTTGAAATTTGGAGGAAAACAACTCTGGGGAAGCGAGTTCCAGAGAGATGCAGTTCGGGGAATGAAAGAATTCTGATAGGCAGAAGTTCTGCAATATGGTTGAGTGACATTCCAGTCATGAGCGCTACCAGATGCCCGTGTAGCACGAGGGAAGGCATAGAGAGGTGGCACCATGGACGCAACTTCGTCTGAGCATTTGCCAAGAAAATATCTGTAAAATAATGCAAGGGAGGCAACATTCCTTCTTACTTGCAGGGGAGGTAGTTTATATGTAATGGCAGGGTTGTTAATGATTCTAACAGCTTTATTCTGAATTTTGTCTAGTTGTCTTAATGCAACCTCTCCACAACCATTCCACAAGGGTGAGCAATATTCAAGCTGAGAGCGCACATGACTCTTATAAATTATAGCTAACTGCTCATCGGCGAAGAAGTTACGGACTCTGTACAATAATCCAAGTTTCTTTGAGGCGGTTTTAGCAAGTGATCTGACATGAGAGGTCCAGCTGAGGGCACTGTTAAGTGAGACACCAAGAATTTCAATACTTTTGGAGATGGGAATATTAGTAGCACTGAAGGTAATGTATGAATCTGGCAATATCTGTCTATTAGTAAACTGTATATATTTAGTTTTACTAGCATTAAAAGAGACAAGGTTATTTTGTCCCCATTCACTGATTGTAGATAGATCTTGATTTATGGAGATGGCTGTACTGAGTTGAGAGGTAGAGATATTAGACTTTGTAAATGGATGTCTGAGTGTGAATGAACTATGTAGTGTTGAGTCATCTGCATATGAGTGAATGGAATTGTGAGTGACAGATAAGAGATCATTAATATGAACCAGAAATAGGGTTGGCGCCAGAACTGATCCCTGCGGCACGCCGGCGTTAATTGAGTGGAAATTCGAATATACATCATCTACTTTTACTCTTATTTTCCTGTCACTAAGATAAGAAGAAATCAAAGGAACAAAAGACGTTAGTCCATAGCAAGGGAGTTTGGACAGCAGGGAACGGTGCCATACTCTGTCGAAAGCTTTAGAGATATCAAGAGCTACTGCATGAGTTTCTCCAAAAAGATCAATTGATTGATGGATGGTATGAGTTAAGAGATTGAGTATGTCAATGGTGGATCTTTCGTGGCGAAAACCGTATTGTCTATCACTAATTAAGTTGTTGGATTCAAGATGTTTAACAATGTGCTTATTAATTAAAGTTTCTAATACCTTACCAAGAGAAGATGTGACAGCTATTGGTCTGTAATTGGAGGGGTCAGACGAACTTCCTTTCTTCGGAACTGGGTGGATATTGGCTTCTTTCCATGAATTTGGGAATAAAGAAGTACGTATGCAAAGTCTGAATAATTTAGCTAGGACAGAGGCAAGTTCAGGGGAACACTTTTTCAAAACAATTGGCGGAATTCCATCTGGGCCTGGAGCTTTGTTGGTAGGTAAATTGTCTAGGATGGATTTTACATATCTTGTCTGTATTTTAAGTGGGGCAATTTCGGGAGAATCAAGTTCCAGTACTGAGACATTCTGGCTGGTATCATCTATGGTAGAGTTTCTGGCAAAGGTACTAGCAAAGATATCTGCTTTCCCACGTGGGTCATTTGTAATATTGCCATCTGAAGATTTTAGTGGGGGAATGGAAGATGACTTGTTAAAGTTATTATTGAAAGAATTAAGAGTTGACCAGAATATTCTATTGTCATTAGGGTTCTTAAGTAGTTTTGATGCTTGGTTTTGAAGAAAGTTTGATTTAGATAGATTTATTACAGCTTTTGCATGATTTCTAGCAATTTTAAATTGGGAGAGTGATTCAGATGTTTTTGATTTTAAGTAAGAGTTATATGCTAATGACTTTTGGGCTGTTGATGATGATGATGATGATGATGATGATGATGATGATGATGAGGAAGAGGAGGAGGAAGAGGAGGTGATAGGCAGGAGGAGGGAGAAGGGGGGAGGGGAAGGGGTTAAGGGAGCAATGAAGCACGCAGGAGAGAAGGATGAGGAAGAGAAAGGGAATAAAAGTGGGAGAGGAAGAGAGGAACTGGGGAATGATGAGGGAAGGAGAGAGGAGGAGGAGGAGGAGGAAGGAAAATGGAGGGGGGAGGGAGGGAAGAAAACAGATGGAGGCAATGAGACAGAAGTTGTGGAGGGCAGAGTAAGGTAGGCTGTGGTTGAGCATTATAATTATATTGTCTTTCCTACCTGGATTTTCAGTGTGTTGTCTCAGATGGTCTCTCTCTCTCTCTCTCTCTCTCTCTCTCTCTCTCTCTCTCATTGCTACTAACAGACAAATTTCTTCAGTGTAAGACAGCAGCTCAGCAGTAGTAGTAGTAGTAGTAGTAGTAGTTGCATTGGTGATTATGGTAGTTGCAGTAGTAGTAGTAGTGGTGGTGGTGGTAGTGGTGGTGGTGGTGGTGGTTGCAGCAGCAGTTGTAGTAGTAGTAGTAGTAGTAGTAGTAGCAGCAGCAGCAGCAGTAGTAGTAGTAGTAGTAGTAGTAATAGCTTTTTCCTAAAGTATTTAAAACTGTCTGGAAATTTCACGAATAAAAAAAAGAAGGTTACCTATTTGAGTAGGAGAGAGAGAGAGAGAGAGAGAGAGAGAGAGAGTTAATATTCCTCTCACCACCCCCTTTCTCGTACCTCCCAACACCCACCCACGTCACCAATCCCCGGTGTCTAACTCCAACACAGAAAGCCAGCCACGGAATATCAGATCACAGCCACACATTCAGCTCTCTTCTGAATCTTAAAAATCTCAATCTCTGGCTACTGAGAGGATTTCCTAGACAGAGGAGGGTATAGGAAATAGTGCATGTTTTTAGCTACTAGACCTACGTTAGGGGAAACACACTGAGGTGGTTTGGCCATGTGGAGAAGATGGAGAGCGAGAGACTGACGAGGAGAGTGTATGTGAGTGAGGTGGAGGGGGGGAGAGGGAGGGGAGGCCAAGGATGAGATGGAGGGATAGAGTGGACAGGTATATATAGAGAGGGGAGGTGTGAGCTGGGAGCAGGGCAGTGAAATGGCGGGGGACAGGGCGATATGGAGGCGATTTGTTTGTGGCCACCCCTTGCGGGATTAAGACGTCTGGGAATAGATAGATAGATAGATAGACCACTCCTTCTTTTAATCAGTACCTTATTTACCTTGTCATTAACCTATCTATTACCTATTACCTGTCTTCCCTAATTAGCCTCTCACCTGCCTTGCTTAACCAATCTCTGACCTGCCTTGTTTTTCATCAGTCTCACCTGCCTTGCTTAACCCAGTCACACCTGCCTTGCTTAACCAGTCTCACCTGTCTTGCTTAACCAGTCTCACCTGCCTTGCTTAACCCAGTCTCTCATCAACCAATCTCACACCTGCCTTGCGTAATCAATCTCTCATCAACCAATCTCTCACCTGCCTTGTTTAACCCAATCTCTCACCTGCCTTGCTTAGTCAGTCTCACCTGCCTTGCTTAACCCAGCACCTGTCTTGCTTAACCCAGTCTCTCATCAACTAATCTCTCACCTGCCTTGCCTAACCAGTCTCTCATCAGCCAATCTCTCACCTGCCTTGCTTAACCCAATCTCTCACTTGTCTTCCTTTTAATTAGTCTCTCTCGCCTCTTATACGGGGTGTCAAAGAGTCTCATTGTCCAGATGTCACCATTACGAGGGAGGAAAAGAAAAAAGGGCATATAATTTACCTTTACAATAAACCTTAAGTGTATCTCATATAACAAACACCATCTCACTATCTTCATTTTTTTAAAGCAATATTTGTAAACCAAGCAGGACTTTTTGGACACCCTGTACCGATTGTGAAAAAGTTGTCAGATCTTTCTCTCTGGCTGTGGTAAGGGAAGGTGTTATGTGAACTGTGGTTTTGTGATTGTAACGTGGAGGACACAGCAAATGAGTATGAGAAGGAAGGAAGAATGGATAGATGGATGGATGGATGGATGGAGGATGGATGGAAGGATGGATGGAAGAATGGAAGGAAGGAAGAAAAGAAGGAAGGAAGAATGGATGGATGGATGGATGGATGGATGGATGAATGGAAGGAAGGAAGGAAGAATGGATGGATGGATGGACGGAAGGAAGGAAGGAAGAATGGATGGATGGATGAATGGAAAGAAGGAAAGAAGGAAGGAAGAAAGGAAGAATGGATGGATGGATGAATGGAAAGAAGGAAGGAAGGAAGGAAGAATGGATGAATGGAAGGAAGGAAGGAAGGAAGGAAGGATACTTTGTCTTTTAGGGAAGAATGAGAATTAGGGAAGGCAAGACACAATGGTAATAGAGAATCATCTGCATATTTGTGCCCATAGTTTATATTTTTACTCTGCATTCCTTTATTGTTTTCTTACTCCTTTATTTACATCTTTCCTTGTCCCTTGTGTTCTTTATTTTCATCCATTTGGTTTTACTCTCTATCTATTCTTAATCTACCTTCTCTTCTCTCAACACCTGTCTCTTCTTTACCCAATCTCCGCTCTCTCCATCATCCTTGTTACTCGGCACTTATTCCCACCTCGTCTCCCTCTCCCACCCACACAGCCATCTTTTAAATACTCTTCATCCTCCTACTCTTCGTTTACCTCCTCTTTTCTCAACACCTGTCTCGTTTTTACCCAGTCTCTGCTCTCTCCATCACCCCTGTTACTTCACCCTCATTCCCACCTCGTCTCCCCCTCCCTCCCACACGGCCATCGTCAGCACCTTCGTCTCCAATCACCACCGCTGGTTTTATGATGCCATCAAAACTGCACCTGCCCCCATCACCTTCCCACCAAGCTCCGGACGCTCCTAGTATGACAAAACGCACCTGGTATTACCCCTACCTCAGTATTCCCTCCTCACTCCTCCACGTCCCCTCTTGCATTAACCACACACTCCTTTTCAGTACGTTATAGACCATCACAAGGGAGGATAGAGCCGCATAGAGCTCTTAGGCAAAGGGGAGATAGAGCCTTAGCGTTTGTGTGAGTAGCTAGTTCCTGCTCCTGACAGGGAGGCATCAGAACAAGGAAGGGTTTAAGTGTGATTGAGACTTCGCTGCAGGGAACGACTGAGACGATTAAACCTGTGATATAAAGGAGAGATTGGGCTGAAGTGTCTCTGTGGCTAGCCATTTTGTGCTGCCAGACGAGGAAGCGAGTTGTCATGTCTAAAAGCCCTCTCGATGCGGGACCATAGGGGCGTCTAGACCCCTGATTTGAAGGCTAGTTTGAGCTTAGGCATCATCAGTGTCTGGCTTCCCTCTGCATCACACGGGAAGGCGAATTGTGATGTGTCAGGGGCTGTGAAAACCTAGCCTAGTGTGTGTGGTAGCTACTGAATCCGAGACGCCTTCTGACTATTGACGGTCCTTTGATGCATACGTGAGCCTGTCTTGAGCTTCGGGTGCCTCACAGCGAGAAACGAAGCCTGGGAGAGTCAGTGCTTGAGGAACTTCACCGCGACGCAAGGACCGACCATAGGAAACTTGAGAAAGGTTTTGGCTTTCATGTTTTCTCCTTTTCCTTGTTTCCTTCCTTCCTTCTTTCCTTCCTTCCTTCCTTCTTTCCTTCCTTCCTTCCTTCCTTCCTTCCTTCCTTCCTTCTTTCCTTCCTTCCTTCCTTCTTTCCTTCCTTCTTTCCTTCCTTCCTTCTTTCATTCCTTCCTTGTTTCCTTCCTTTCTTCTTTCCTTCCTTTTTTTCCTTCTTTCTTTCCTTCGTTTTTTCTCGTTCGGTATTTCTTTCCTGCCTTTCTTTCCCTTTCTTTCTTCCTTCCTTCCTTCCCTTCTCTCCTTCCCTGTCTGTCTGTCTGTCTGTCTGTCTGTCTGTCTGTCTGTCTCTCTCTCTCTCTCTCTCTCTCTCTCTCTCTCTCTCTCTCTCTCCACCTGTCCAGAATTGATGCTTTTAAATGAGGACTTTGGATAAAGGTTAGCTTATTAATATATTTTTCTTATTATAGGGAGCTAAATAGGGAGATAAGGAGGCAGAGTGAGAGATAGGGAGCTAAAAAGGGAGACTGGGAGGCAGGGTGACAGATAGGAGACTAGATAGGGAGCTAGATAGGGTGCGATAGGGAGGCAGGGTGAGAGATAGGGAACTAGATAGGGTGAGATAGGGAGGCAGGATGAGAGATAGGGAGCTGGAAATGGTGATAGGGAGGCAGGGTGAGAGATAGGGAGCTAAAAAGGGTGAGATAGGGAGGCAGGGTGAGAGATAGGGAACTAGATAGGTTGAGATAGGGAGGCAGGATGAGAGATAGGGAGCTGGAAATGGTGATAGGGAGGCAGGGTGAGAGATAGGGAGCTAGATAGGGTGAGAGAGGGAGGCAGGGTGAGAGATAGGGAGCTAGTTAGGGAGATAGGGAGGCCTTGATTTTTGTCCTTTACCAAGTTATTTCACGTAACTCAATGGCAGAATGAGAGAGAGAGAGAGAGAGAGAGAGAGAGAGAGAGAGAGAGAGAGAGAGAGAGTTAGGCCAAGATAAAGTGAAAGGAGTATTGCAGTGTCCTGGGCAAGGTAAAGCTACTTGGCAAGATGGCAGGTGGCGAGGGAGAGAGAGGGCGTGAAGCAAGATCATTTTCCAAGTCACCAGCTCCTGTAATGACTCAAGGAGGAGGAGGAGGAGGAAGGAGAAGAGGAGGAGGAGGAGGAAGAGGAAGAAGGACGAGGAGGAGGAGGCAAGAAGTGGAGTGAAGAAAGTGCCTGGGGTGAGACCTGGAGCAACAGACTCAGGCAGGTAGGAAACACACTTCACCTACCCCGCCTTAACTCCTTCAGGACAATGACCCGTGTTGGAGTGCAGGTCAAAGAGAGCAGGTCAAAAAGTGCAGGACAGTGAGAGCAGGTCAAAGAGCGCTTTCTTTGACCTGCTGTCATTGGCCTGCTCTATTTGACCTGCTCTCTTTAGCTTGCTTTGACCTGCTTTCTCTGACCTGCTCTCTCTGACCTGCTCTCTTCGACCTGTTCTCTTTGACCTGCTATCACCTTTTGTAAATCATCCTTTGTAAATCACCCTTTGTTAATAAATGGGTTATAGGAGCCAGGGAGTCTTAGTACCCTTTGTAAATCACCCTTTGTAAATCACCCTTAGTAAATCACCCTTTGTAAATCACCCCTTGTGAATCACCCTTCGTAAATCACCCTTCGTAAATCACCCTTTGTAAATCACCCTTTGTAAATCATCCTTTGTAAATCACCCTTTGTAAATCACCCTTTGTAAATCACCCTTTGTAAATTTGTAAATCACCCTTTGTAAATCATCCCTTGTAAATCACCCTTTGTAAATAAGTGAGCCAGGGAGCCTTAGTACCCTTTGTAAATATCTTCTTCCCTATTCCTCACCTGCGTCTTCATCACTCAGGTATCCCAAGAGGGCGTGTGTGTTGGGGTGTAGGTCATTCCGGGATTGCCCAGGCGTGAATCGAACCATCGTCCTTCATGCCAGTGGTCAAGGAGGGTGGATGGATGGATGGATGGATGGTTATAAAGATGAACAGGATAGTAAATGGATGGATGGATGGATGGATGGATGGGTGGGTGGGTGGATGGATGGGTGGTTATAAAGATGAACAGGTAATTAAGTGGATGGATGGATGGATGGATGAATGGATAGATGGGTGGGTGGATGGATGGATGGATGGATGGATGGGTGGATGGATGGATGGATGGATGGATGGATGGGTGGATGGATGGGTAGGTGGATGGGTAGGTGGGTCGATGGATGGATGGGTGGATGGATGGATGGTTATAAAGATGAACAGGATATTAGAGGGATGGGTGGATGGATGGATGGATGGGTGGATGGATGAGTAGGTGGATGGGTAGGTGGATGGGTAGGTGGGTCGATGGATGGATGGATAGATATAAAGATAAATAGGGAGTCTGATACATAGATGGATGGATGGTTGGGTAGCTGGGTAGATGGATGGGTAAATAGATAAATAGGGAGTTAGAGATGGATGGATGGATGGATCGGTGAATAGAGAAATGGTTGGCCTTGAGTTTGGCTGTATATTTCCATCGTGCATTTGAGTTAGGCATTTTTTCTTTTCCAGGAAGGTGTAGGTAAAGTGCAGGTGAGATTAGGGTATTACGGTAAAGCATAGGTGTTATTAAAATCATCTAATATCCTAGGAACAAAATGATTAAATGTGAAGGAGCGTTGTGGTGTGGATGTAGATGTGATAGGAAGCGTTAGGAGAAAAACACTGAGGTGGTTTGGCCATGTGGAGAGGATGCAGGGTGAGAAACTGACGAGGAGAGTGTATGTGAGTGAGGTGGAGGGGTGGAGAGGAAGGGGGAGGCCAAGGATGAGATGGAGTGATGGAGTGGAGAGGTATATGAGAGAGGGGTGTGTGAGCTGGAAGCAGGGCAGTGAAATGGCTGGGGACAGGGCGACATGGAGGCGATTTGTTTGTGGCCACCCCTTGCGGGATTAAGGCGTCTGGCAATAGATAGATAGAAAATAGTTAAAACTCTATATATTATGGTTTATATGGTTGACTGATGCAAGGATGTGTAGGTGTATATGTGAAGAGAATTACTTATGCAAGAGTGATATTGTGTTTAATATACTCTTTTTACTCTAACTTGGCCCAAATTTTCGTCCTTTTGTAGCTTATTTCACATACCTCAGGGGCAGCAAAAAATACTACAGTTCTGCATCCTCTCCACGGCACTTCTTCGTGACTAGCATCATATTCTAACCTCTGTTGTTACACCTGAGCCTTCAAGGTGGAGGGATGGGAATTTTAGGCCAAGTTAGAGTGAAAAGGGCAGAGCAGATTTTCACCGATAGTTATTTAAGCGTATGATACCTTCCATATTTCCCATTCCACCCCAATCGACAGAGAGTATCCTTCCTTCCATTCCTCCTTCCTTCCTTTCCTCCTTCCATCCATCCATCCAATCATCCATCCATCCTTTCTTCTTTTCTTCCTTCCACCCACTCATCCATCTAGCCACCAGTCCATTCATCGTTCCCTCCTCCCAGCCATCCTTCCTTCCTCCCTCCCTCCCTCCCTTCCTACCATCCATCTTTCCTTCCTCCCTCTCTCCCACCCTTCCTTCCTTCCTTCCTTCCTTCCATCTCATACTCTTTTATGCTTCACTTTACCATCATAAAAAATTACTTCATACAACACATTTCACTGCCAAAGTTTGCAGTGAAACATTGACAATTTTTTCCACATGCATGTTTATGGTAACCTAGCGAGAAAGAACAGATAGATAGGAGTAGATAGAAATAGACAGGAGCAGACAGAAGACAGGAACAGACAGGAGTGCGTGGGAGTTGATGCAAGAAGGTGTACGTGTGTGTACGTGGAGAGGCGTACATATGGAAGGATGTCGCCGTACATGGAAGAATGAACAGGCATGTGTGTGTATGTGCGTTGGGTGTGGGAGTGCCCCGGGTGGATGCAAATGACGTGTGTGTGTGTGTGTGTGTGTGTGTGTGTGTGTGTGTGTGTGTATGTGTGTGTGTGTGTGTGTGTGCATAGTTTGTCCTTGGCTGAAACTAGAATGCATTAAGATATTTTGAGCAACATCTAATACACACACACACACACACACATACACACACACACACACACACACACACACACACACACACACACACACACACACACACACACACACACACACACACACCTACCCACACTCCCACACCCACACCCACCCACACACACACACACTCCCACACCCACACCTACCCACCCTCACACACACACACACACACACACACACACACACACACACACACACACACACACACACACACACACGAGAGGAAGGTGGACAGGGAGCAAGGTAATAATCGTAAATAGTGAAGACGATTGAATGCCTCAGGTGACTTTCATAGCGAACTGACAGTGAAGAATAAGCGAGTGACAAAGCTTCTTAAAACTGCAGGTACTATTTAATGAAGGTAATACCTGTGTCGTAAGCTTGGCAGGTACAGAGAGCTAGAGCCTGGTGGTTAAGAGGTTTTAGGTGCCCCAACTAAACCAGGTCCTTTAGTTTGTATCTGAGGGACGGCTGGGTTTAATGCTCACTTGATGCAGCTCAGGGGAAAGCGACTGGCTACTCTTCCCTCAAATATCAGAGCCATAGCACTGTCCTTTTCTGCCAGAGAGCTACGTGAAATAAGCTACAAAAGGACGAAAATCTGGGCCAAGTTAAGGTGAATGATGTAGACCTTTCACCTTCTCTCTCTCTCTCTCTAACTTGCATTGAGGTGTAATAATAGGTTAATACTAGAATACGATGCTAGTCACAAAGAAGTGCCGTAGAGAGAGCCATAGCAGTGTCACTTTCTCTAGTAAGCAAGCAACAGAAGGAAGAAAATCTGGATCAAGTCAAAGTGAAAGACGTCTATACTTCCAAGGCATCAGAAGGACCCCAGGAAAGCCACTTGACTGAATTTCTTCCGGTATAAAGCGTTAGGAAGCGTTAGGAAAAACACATTGAGGTGGTTTGGCCATGTGGAGAGGATGGAGAGTGAGTGACTAACAAGGAGAGGGTGTGTGAGTGAGGTGGAGGGGGGGATAGGGAGGGGGAGGCCAAGGATGAAATGGAGGGATGGAGTGGAAAGGTATATGAGAGGGGAGGGGTGAGTTAGAAGCAGGCAGTGAAATGGCGGGGGACAGGGCGACATGGAGGCGATTTGTTTGTGGCCACCCCTTACGGGATTAAGGCGTCTGACAATAGATAGATAGACAGATAAAAACAGGCACGCAACGATGCCAAACAGACGAGGGAGTGGGGGGAAAGCATGCAAGGAGATATCGATCGTAGAAGAGAGGTAACTTAAATGCTTCGGCTGCTATCTTTTTGTTGACTACTGAGGATGAGTGGCTTAGAGATATGGGGAGAGAGGGAGAGGGAGAGGAGAAGGAGGAAGGGCTGAGAGAGATGGGTAGAGAGGGGGGAAGGGAAGGGGAAGAGGACGGGGAAGAGGAAAGGAGAAAGGCAGGGTTGGACCTAGGGAGTGGAGGGGGACATGAACTGGGGATGAGGAGGGGCTGAGAGAGAGAGAGGAGATGGGGGAAGGGAGGGGGAGACGATGGGGGAGAGGGAAGGAGAAGGGGAGGGTTGGACCTGGGGAGTGGAGGGGGAGAAGATGGAGAGAAGTGGGGAAGAGGTGGAGAGGAGTGGTGGGCGAGAGCAGGGAGAAGGAAGGGGGAGGGAAGAAGGAAGGAGAAGAGGAGGGGAGAGGGAAGAAGTGGAGAGTGGGGAAGAGATGAAGAGGAATGGGGAGAGGAAGGGTCGGAGAAAGGTGGAGAGAAGAAAGTAAGGGGAGGAGAAAATAGAAGGGAGGTAGGGAAGTGGTGGAAAGGGGAGGAAAAGGAAGGGAGGGGTGGTGGGAAGAGAAGGCAAAATGGAAAGGAAAAGAAAGGAATGGAGAAAAGAGACGAGAGGAGAAGAGGGAAGGAGGGGGGGGGAAGTGGAGAGGACTTGGGGGTGCGTGGAAGAGAAAGAGAGTAGGTGGAGCTTAATGTGGATGGTGGAGGGAGAAAGGGGAAGGAAGGGAAGGGGTGAGGAAAGAAACTAGGGGGAAAGAGAGGTGTGAGGTCGAGGGGAGAGGAGAAAAAGGGTGCTGGAGAGGGAGAGGGGAGTGGAGGAGGAGAAGGATGGTGGAGAGATGAAGAAGACAGCTGGTGGAGAATGCAATCACGTAGCAAAAGTTACCGATTTAGGAGGGAAACTTAAGCCCATATCTAGATGCTCCCTACTTACTCCCTGTCCTACTCTCCCTGTCCCTCAAGCTCCCTCCCTCGCTCCCTGTCCCTCAAGCTCCCTCCCTCGCTCCCTCAGTGCTTAACCCCTCTCTCCCTCTTCGATAAATGACACATGAGGCCTTGAAGAGCGTGATTGATGGTGCAGATACGTCATGTCAATCCCAGGAGGCTTGCAATACCTTGATAGATAGGTGAAGTCAGTCCAGTTGTTAAATCAAGGGACAAAGATGGGACTTGGTGCAGTCCCCCTTCCCTTGCCTTGTCCCACATTTACAAGCAGGTGTGTTGTCAAAGAGGGAGCCTTCACGTGGTGGTACAAGTTTGGCCATGTGAAGAGGATGGAGAGTGAGAAACTGACGAGGAGAGTGTATGTGAGTGAGGTGGAAAGGGGGGAGAGGGATGCGGAGGCCAAGGATGAGGTGGAGGGATGGAGTGGATGGGTATATGAGAGGGGGAGGTGTGAGCTGGGAGCAGGGCAGTGAAATGGCGGGGGACAGGGCGACGTGGAGGCGATTTGTTTGTGGCCACCCCTTACGGGATGAAGGCGTCTGGCAATAGATAGACAGATAGAACTCTTTCCTAATTAGGCCTACCGCGTCTACAGGTATACACAATACTGGAGAAGGACGCCTTCACGTGGTGGTACAGTAGTATGACCTGGCGGATCCAAAGCCCTGATATATAAATGTCCCTTACGTTGCTTACTTGTGGTCGATGGGTTTGCTCGGCCAGACACAAGGGCTTAAACAACAACAGCAGCAACAAAAACAACAGCTCACCAGAACAATAAGAGACCTCGATGCAAATTTGTAATGGTTCATGTTTTAGGAGAAGAATGTCCCTTAGAAAAAATATACTGGTGGCTTAATTGACCTTCGTGCAGTCGATACGCATAAATACTCCTCCTCTTCCTCCTTCTCCTCCTCCTCCTCCTCCTCTTCATCCCGTTTCTCCTCCTCCTCCTCCTCCTTTCTTCCAAACTTTCTGTTCACATTTCTCTCTCTCTCTCTCTCTCTCTCTCTCTCTCTCTCTCTCTCTCTCTCTCTCTCTCTCTCCCTTGAATGCCAAGTAGTTATAATAGATTAACACTCGAATATGGAGCTAGTCACGAAGAAGTGCCATGGAAAGGATGTAGAGCAGCAACAATCTTTTCCAGCTACTGAGCTACGTAACATGAGCGACAAAAGGACGAACATCTGGGCCAAGTTTAAGTGAAAGGAGTATAGCTGAGAGGTGACGTGATGCTCTACGGTAGGAAAGTGATGATGATGATGGGCAGCGGTTAAGGAAGTTCCCTAACACCTTTTCCTAAGCGATTTATTTTGTTTATTACACCTTACTGTCTAGAGTTACAAGAATCCTGTCTCAACATACACTCATTCACTCCTCATTGCCCACCACATATGTATTGTTTATTCCTAGCTCCACTCGCTCCACTCCACTCACTCCACATTCATTCCCTTCACGGCTCATCACACATCCACCTCTCCACCTACGCACCCCTTCCACCCTTGGCTAGCCTTCCATCGTTCATTTTCCACCCACCACTGACCATAGCATCCACTACTTTGCCTTCCACACCCACACCCTCTTCCACCTCATGCATAGTGGTAGAGGGAGTTGTGTGTGTGTGTGTGTGTGTGTGTGTGTGTGTGTGTGTGTGTGTGTGTGTGTGTGTGTGAGAGAGAGAGAGAGAGAGAGAGAGAGAGAGAGAGAGTGCTA
>NC_136990.1:3084774-3087274 GCF_032717465.1 Coenobita brevimanus
GTAGTAGTAGTAGTAGTAGTAGTAGTAGTAACCCCAGTCTCATCTGAACGTGAACCCAGTGGACTGCAGGCTGAAGTTGCCCTCCTCCTGCAGTCCCCCATCCTCCTTTCGTGGGATAGGGAGGGAGTTGAGGGACGTTTGTATAACCGGCAGTTCCTCCGCCCTGTCATATCCGTACCACCACGTGAAGGCGTCCCTATTCCGTTCCTTTATTGGGAAGTGGTAAAGGAATACAGTCAGTCGCCAATAAGCAGTAAAGACATTGGCGAGGTCAGGGGGCAACTTTACCTGCCTCTACCTGCTCATCTATCCTAACTACCACCATCTCCATCTGCTACTGTTTCCACCACCTGTTACCATCACCACCACCTACCACCACCACCACCACAATCACCTACCACCACCACTACCATCACCACCACCATCTACCACCACCACCACCACCACCACCACCACCTACCACCACCACCACCACCACCACCACCACCTACTACCACCACTACCACCACCACCACCTACCACCACCACCACCTACCACCACCACTACCATCACCACCACTATCTACTACCATCACCACCACCATCTACCACCACCACCACCACCACCACTTACCACCTACCACCTAGCACCACCACCACTACCACCACATTGTCACTGTTACCTCCATCATCACCCTAATGTGCTAAAATTACCACCTTCATCTGGATCTACTGCTACTGCCACCATCACTGAGCCTACCATCATCATCATCACTACCACTCCCATCAACCACACCACTGCTACCACATTCTCTCTCTCTCTCTCTCTCTCTCTCTCTCTCTCTCTCTCTCTCTCATCCTTCCATTTGTTTATCATGTCTCTTTCTCGCTACACGTGTCACCCAAACTCTTTTTATTCTTGTATGTGTGTGTGTGTGTGAATATGTGTGTGTGTGTGTGTGTGTGTGTGTGTGTGTGTGTGTGTGTGTGTGTGTGTGTGTGTGTGTGTGGTACTAGTCACGAAGAAGTGCTATGGAAAGGACATATTTTGCCACTGAGGTACGTGAAATAGCTGCAAAAGGACGAGAACCTGGGCTAAGATAAGGTGAAAGACGAATAGTAGGCTGCACTTCTAAACGTGAATATAATACAATAAAGTCCTCAGGCAGAAAATTGATAAATAGGTAAATATAGATGCGTTAAGAACATCTATATATCCACTCACTACGATTTTTATTTACAAGAAAGAAGGAACCCAAGGCCAGGAGCCCGAAAAATTGTTCCCTCCAAGAAAAAACAAGAACAAGATAACAGAGCGCCAAATTCAAGATCCCTATTCTTTCCCTTCCATTCACAGCTCGAAATACGATACCTTAGTGAGAGATTCGTAAGTCTAGGTTTAAATATCGTAAGAACCAACGAAGGGAGATTATCGTAAGCTGAATATATATCGTAACTAAGAAGGTAAGATGGGAGGAGTTACCTGTGTATAAATATGACTTGGCATTTCTTTTGTTTTCCTAATTTGTCGTAAAATAAAGATTTGGGGAGGTAAATGAGAGAGAGAGAGAGAGAGAGAGAGAGAGAGAGAGAGAGAGAGAGAGAGAGAGAGAGAGAGAGAGAGAGAGAGAATTGATAATCTGTCATGTGGGATGTAAATATGAAAACATTGTAAACAGTGAGGTGTGTGTGTGTGTGTGTGTGTGTGTGTGTGTGTGAGAGAGAGAGAGAGAGAGAGAGAGAGAGAGAGAGAGAGAGAGAGAGAGAGAGAGAGAGAGAGAGAGAGAGTGAAAAGCCAGCCAGAGAAGCGCAAACAGTAGCAGAAAACAAGAGAGCAGCATCTGGTGGGTAGTGATGGTGGCAGAGTAGAGAGAGAGGAAGAGAGAAAAAGAGAAAGAGAGCAAGCGGGAGAGGAGAGAGAGGAGGGGGGAAAGAGAGCAGTACGAGCTTAAGCCACCGTGAAACTCAAGCCAGAGAAACGCAAATTGTACGAGATAACAAGACACAGCATCTGGTTGGTGATGGTGGTGGTGGTAGGGCAAGGGGTCGAGGTTACACTTCCTGCCACAGAGGTAAATAGCTATCATCTCGTCCCCCTGTCAGGAGGCTGTGGGGTGTGGGGGAGTGGGGGAATGGGGGAAGGTGTTGGGGGGTGAAGTTAGGGAGGTTGGAGGTACATGGGGAGCTGAGGTTAGGGGGGTTGGAGGTAGGAATGAGGGTACGACACTGGGTGCTCTGGGGTGAATGGGGAAGGTGTAGGGGATGAAGTTAGGGAGGTTGGAGGTAGATGGGGAGCTGGGGTAAGGAGGGTTGGAGGTAGGAATGAGGATATGAGTGTGGGGAAGCTCTGGGGTAGGTGGGGGAGGTGTGAGGGGTGAAGTTGGGGAGGTTGGAGGTACATGGGGAGCTGAGGTTAGGTGGGTTGGAGGTAGGAGTAAGGGAATGAAACTGGGAGCTATGGGGTGGGTGGGGGAGGTGTGGGGGGTGAGGTTGGGGAGGTCGGAGGTAGGAATGAGGATAT
>NC_136990.1:3092274-3112274 GCF_032717465.1 Coenobita brevimanus
TGAGGGAGGTTGTGAGGTAATGGCCTGTGATTACTTTGTTAACTGCTGCTCTCTCCTTCACCCCTCACCCCTCTCCCCCGCTCTCTACCCTCCCTCCTTCCTCCTTCTCTCCACCATTTCCTTCATCTCCTCCATCCCTCCTCACCCCCTCTCCCTATCTCTCATTCTCTCCCTCACTCTCTCCACTTCTTCCATCTACCTCTCTCCCCTTCTTTCATCCCCTCACTCCTTCACCATCTTTTTTACTCTTCCTCTCACTCTCTCCATCTCTCTTTCCCTTTCCTTCCTTCCTTTCCTATTTTTCTCGCTCCCTCCAACCACCCATCCCTCCCTCCCCCCCCCTCTCTCTCTCTCTGGGAAGCGTTGGGAATATTTATACTAGTAATTATAAAAACATAAATAACACATCCTAAACGCAATGACCAGGTAGCCGTGATGCATGATCGTCAGCAACTGTAGCTAGACCTCATACTTCACACAGACACTGTCCCAGGTACATGTGTGGCCAACTGTACCTCCAACTCTCAAATGCAAGAGTTAACCGTTACTCCCAGTCCTTCATTTATGCAACAGGTCAACTCTGGAACTGTCTCCCTCTATCTGTATTTCCCACTTCCTATGATCTCCAGTCTTTCAAACGCAGTGTGTCCAGGCATCTCGAAATGAACTGATCTTGAATTTGGCTCTCTTTTGTATTGTTTTTTTTTCTTGGAAGGAAAGGTTTGCGGGCTCCTGGCCTTTGGTTCCTTCTTCCTTGCATTAAAAAAATGTCACACTGTGGCTTCTGTGAATTTAGCGTTGGGAGAAACACACTGATGTGGTTTGGCCATGTGGAGAGGATGGAGAGTGAGAGACTAACGAGGAGAGTGTATGTGAGCAAGGTGGAAGGGGGGAGAGGGAGGGGGAGGCCAAGGATGAGATGGAGGGATGGAGTGGAGAGGTATATAAGAGAGGGGAGAGTGAGCTGGGAGCAAGGCAGTGAAATGGCGGGGGACAGGGCGACATGGAGGCGATTTGTTTATGGCCACCCCTTCCGGGATTAAGGCGTCTGGCAATAGGTAGATAGATAGAAGATTGGAACATCGTCAAGGGAATACAAGATGGTTTCCACTTCCTGGCAGTGAAGTTAGTTAGGTCCAGATTTTCCACCTTTTACAGCTTATTTCACGTAGTTCAGAAGATAATGCTGTGGCTCTACATCAGCGTTTCTTAGCCTTTTCCTACCTCAGCACCCCCTGTGATAAGGTCCCAGTCCAGCACGCCTCTACATATGGTTACTGGGACTACAGATGCTACACCACCGCAGGGTTACATCCTTTACATCCTTTGCATTTCTTCGTGACTAGCATCATATTCTAGTAAAACAGTATAGTTCTTCACATTGACTGAAGAAGACAATGCTTTGGCTTTACATCCTTTGCACTTCTTCGTGACTAGCATCATATTCTAGTGCTACTCTCCTGCTAAATCTCAGTACTCATGATGGAGAGATGGCAGTTTTAGGCCAAGTTAGAGTGAAATGAGTATAATTCTTCACAGTGACTATGATTATGCTTTGGCTCTACATCCTTTCCACAGCGCTTCTTCGTGACTAGCATCATATTCTAGTGTTAATCTATTGTTACAACTGAGCATTTTAGATGGAGAATGGCAATTTTAGGCCAAGTTAGAGTGAAAGGAGTATAGCTAAGTCCACAGGGGCTCACGTTACCTCATACATCATAACTAAAGGAAAAGTAATATACGGATGGGTAGGGCCTCGTCTCTCCCACCCATACCCTTCACAGAACACTAATTGCTTTTTTTTACCCACGCTCATATTACTGGTTGGAAAAAAACAGGGGAAAGAGAATGATTACACTGTTCCCGTGACTGGTTGGGTTTGTTACGTTGGGTTAAGTTGGGTTGGGTTGGGTTAGGTTGGGTTGGGTTAGGTTGGGTTAGGTTAGGTTGGGTTAGGTTGGGTTGGGTTGGATTAGGTTGGGTTGGGTTGGGTTGGGTTGGGTTGGGTTGGGTTGGATTAGGTTTGGTTTGGTTTGGCTTGGTTGGGTTGGGTTTGGTTGGGTTGGGTTAGGTTAGGTTGGGTAGGATTGAGTAGGTTGGGCTGGGTTTGGTTTAATTGGGTTGAGTTGGGTTAGGTTAGGTTAGGTTGGATTGGGTTGTGTTTGGTTTGGTTTGGTTTGGTTTGGTTTGGTTTGAGGGTAGGTTGGGTTGGGTTGGGTTGGGTTAGGTCGGGTTTGTTTATGTGAGATCAGGTTTAAAATTTGGCTAGGTTAAACTATGCCCAAATCAAATTAGCACAAACACACAATGCAGCAAGAGAAAGAGTGGTGTGGTTAGAAATGGAAGAGGATGGTGTGGACTAGAAGCAGAAGAGGGTGGTGTGGCAACAAGAGGAAGAGGATAGTGTGGCTATAAGAGGAAGAGGATGGTTTGGGCATAAGAGGAAAAGGGTGGTGTAGTTACAAGAGGAAGAGGATGGTGTGGTTAGAAGATGAAGAGGGTGTTGTGTCTAGTAGAGGAAGAGGATAGTGTAGTTACAAGAGGAAGAGAGTGATGTAGTCAGAAGAGGAAGAGGATGGTGTGGGCAGAGGAGGAAGATGATGGTGTGGGATAGAGGAGGAAGAAGATGGTGTGGTTACAAGTGGAAGAGGATGGTGTAGGCTACAAGAGGAAGAGGGTGGTGTAGTTAGAAGTGGAAGAGGATTGTGTTGTTAGAAGAGGAAGAGGTTGGTGTTGCTACAAGAGGAAGAGGATGGTGTGGTTAGAAGAGGAACAGGGTGGTGTGTCTAGTACAGGAAGAGGATAGTGTATTTACAAGAGGAAGAGAGTGGTGTGGTTACAAGAGGAAGAAGACAGTGTGGCTATAAGAGGAAGAGGATGCTGTGGCTAGAAGAGGAAGAGGGTGACGTGGTTACAAGAGGAAGAGGGTAAGAGTAAGTCGGGAATCCCCCACCTCCTAAAAAGCTACCCAGAATTGATTGCAGAAACCTTGGCTCTGTGTTGATGCCTGACATGGGTCCAATAAAACAGGCTTTGGGAGAATGCTAGGATGTGTGAGTAGGGAGGGGACGAGGGAGAAAAGCGGGGAGGAGGGAGAAAAGAGGGGAGGAGGGAGAAAAGAGGGGAGGAGGGAGAAAAGAAGGGAGGAGGGAGAAAAAAAGGGACGAGGGAGGGAAGAAGGGACGAGGGAGAAAAAAAGGGACGAGGGAGGGAAGAAGGGAGGAGGGAGAAAGTAAACACACCAAGGCTTGTGGAAATGGTGGGAGAGAGAGAGAGAGAGAGAGTTTGAACTCTTTCTCTAACCTTTCTGACTACATAGAACCCATCTCTCTCTCTCTGTCTCTCTCTCTCTCTCTCTCTCTCTCTCTCTCTCTCTCTCTCTCTCAGGCAAGCAAGACTCATACCGTTACGTGGAAGAGAGAGGCCCGTATTCACGTAGGGTAAGGAGGCTCCCTAGCACTTTTTCCTTAGCGATTTACTTTTGGATATGGGTGGTTAATATCCTCTTGTGTGTTAGTTATGCAGGTTATGTCGATACGGGAGGATTTATACAACAGAATAGGAAAGTAAGGTTTAATAAGCAAACTAAATCGCTTAGGAAGAGGTGTTAGGGAGCTTCCTTAACCGACATACGTGTCTTAGAGCTGTTTAGAGTTAAGATCTTTTGTGAATACGAATAATACTGCTCAATACTACTCAGCACTGCACAACACTGCTCACTACTGCTTACTACTGCTCAACACTGCTCACTACTGCTCAACACTGCTCAGTACTGCTCAACACTGCTCAATACTGCTCAACACTGCTCAGTACTGCTCACCACTGCTCAGTACTGCTCACCACTGCTCACTACTGCCCAACACTGCTCAACACTGCTCAGTACTGCTCACCACTGCTCAGTACTGCTCAACACTGCTCAGTACTGCTCACTAGTGCCCAACACTGCTCAACACTGCTCAGTACTGCTCACCACTGCTCAGTACTGCTCAACACTGCTCAAGACCCCAACGTTCTCTGGTAGTTGCTTGCTTCATAGCCATCACGTCCTGGGTGTAATTTGTGTATCATGCCTACCACTACCACTACCACCACTACTACCACCTCCCCCACCCCCTACCACCACGACCAGTACTACCTTCACCCCCATCCCTCTACCACCCACACCTCTCCACCCCCCAAGCATCACAACCCCCCACTAGCACACTTCACATCCTCCCCCCTTCTCCCCTTCACCACCACCCACACACTACCACTACCACCGCTCTCCCCACTCCCCCACCCCAACTATCACCTCCCCCCTCTACCACACTATCCCCCCCCTCTCCGCCACACGATTCCCCACCCCCCAAAACCTCGTGCACACTCTCTCTCTCTCTCTCTCTCAAACTCTCATCTCAACGCGCATTAATCAGACAATCTTGAGACACAATAATTCGTCACTTGAGGAGTCTTTTCCAATTTTCCTCGTTGAATATACTACACACACTCGCACGCACACGCAGATGCACGCAGAACACACACACACACACACACACACACACACACACACACACACACACACACACACACACACACACACACACACACACACACACACACACACACAGTAATACCTCCCTTTCTCTCTACCTTTTCACATGACTATCAGTTCTAGAAACCCTCCCATATCCACCCATCCACACCCACACACACACACACCCACACACAATCCTCACACCTCCTCACACCCTCACCCACCCACACCCACCCACACACAATCCTCACACCTCCTCACACCCTCACCCACCCACAGTCCTCACACCTCCCCACACCCTCACCCACCCACATCCACCTCTCACACACTCCCTTCTCTCTCCATCCAGACATGACTTAAGTTGTTTATGTGTCAGGCGGCCAGACAACATAGGCTTCACTACCTTATGGGATTTTTCATCATGTTAATACGACGGGTGTTCAGTCTCGCTCTTTATATACCCCCGCAGAGCCGTAATCGGGTGAGACGTGATTAAGCGAGAGAGACCCAGGGTAATGCATATTTTTCTCCCCCACCTCTCTTTCTCTCTCTCTCTGTGGTCCTAGTTCCTCATTCTGTGTCTCTTTCCCTCATTCTGTTCTTCATCGTCTTCATCTTTCCCTCTCTCTTCTTCTCCTCTCTCTCACATTCTAGTCTTCTTTCCTGAACTTCCTTTCTCTCCTCTCTCTTCTCTCTCTCTCTCTTTCTCTCCCTGGTTCTAGTCTCTAATTCTACCCTCTCTCTCTCTCTCTCTATCTGATTCTGGTCTCTCATTCTGTGTCTCTTTCTCTCAGTCTGTTCTTCATCGTCTTCTTCTGTCCCTCTCCTTCTGCTCTCACATTTTAGTCTTCTCTCTCCTAAACTTCCTTTCTGTCCACTCTCGTCTTCTTCCCTCCTCCTCCTCTCTCTCTCTCTCTCTCTCTCTCTCTCTCTCTCTCTCTCTCTCTCTCTCTCTCTCTCTCTCTCTCTCACTCACTCTTTCCACCGTGGTAGTCGAGTTCCTAGCCACGAAACCGCGAGCCTTTGAACGCAGCGAAGACAGCAGCTAAGAATTTCATGGCGTATAGCTCTATTTTTGCCTTTAATCCCTTGTATATTTCTCTCTTCCTACCCTCTGCTCCAACAACACTTCCTCTATGTGTGTAGTGGTAGTATCATTTGTAGCCTCAGGTTCAGATGAAAGTAAATTCAGTGGTATACAAGTTGAATGTGCCCCTTTCCCGTGGTTCACATCCTCCTTTTGTGGGATAGGAAGGGACCTGTGGGATGTGTGTATAACCGGGCAGCTCCACCAACCAGTTACATCGGTGCTACCACGTGAAGGCTTCCCTCTTACGTGACTATACTCAGTTTTTTTTATTGAGGCGAAGATGCATTTGACAGGTTGGTGATGATTGGCTGAATGCAACATGTCCCCCTCAGATATATGTAGTCATTTACTAATGCTAACGAGTAGAGAGATTATGAAGTAATTTTGCATTCAGCTAATCATTACCAATCTGCCAAGTGCATCTTCGTCATCATCAACATCATCATTATCATCATCATCATTATCATCATCGTCATCATCATCATCATCATCATCATCATCATCATCATCATTCGGACCTCCTTTCCCACCCTAGGGCAGGGTGAGGAGTAGTAATGTCCAGACAGCCCAAATTTGCCCAGTCTAATAGGCCACGTTTCCATTCACTCATCATTCAAGCCCCCGGAATCCTGGCTCTATCGGATACGCCAAAAACATTCACCACGTTCTGTAGCTTCACATAAACGTATCCGGGAGAGTCAATCCCACCCTCACATCTTCGCCTTGAAAAAGAAAAAAAAAATGGGTATAGGAGCAGCTCACTATACGAGTTTAGCTTTCTTCTTTTGCGCCACAGCTTAGTAAGTCCATTCTATTAAATGTTTCTCATAATAACATTGAAAAGAAATAAAACTTGAGCATTTATTGGTGAACTGATGATATGGAATGTAGTTACGTGGCTCAGTTTTTATGCGAGACACAAGACTATTTATTTATCTGTCTATCTATTGCCAGACGCCTTAATCCCGTAAGGGGTGGCCACAAACAAATTACCTCCATGTCGCCCTGTCCCCCGCCATTTCATTGCCCTGCACCCAGTTCACATCCCCTCTCTCATATACCTCTCTACCCCATCCCTCCATCTCATCCTTGGCCTCCCCCTCCCTCTCCCCCCTCTCCACCTCACTCACATACACTCTCCTCGTCAGTCTCTCACTCTCCATCCTCTCCACATGGCCAAACCACCTCAATGTGTTTCTCCTAACGCTTCCTATCACATCCACATCCACACCACAACGCTCCTTCACTTAAATATACAATCGGGCAGCTCCACCGCTATGCTATATCAGTGCTACCACGTGAAGGCGTTCCTCTCCCAGCAACTGTACGTGTCTAGGAATAACCAAACAGCTCCACCGACGTGTTGTATCAATGCCACCACGCGAAGGCCCCTCTTACGTGTGTAGGGCCAATTTATTATGTTCTTCACTCGATCCACGCCACGAGAGGTCAACTTAAACGTTTAATAGTCAGGCAGCTCCACCGACGTGTTATATCAGTGCCACCACGTGAAGGCCCCTCTTACGTGTGTAGGATCAATTTATTACCTTCCCCAATCTCGATCCCTGTCGCAAGAGGTCAACTTAAAAGTCAGGCAGCTCCACCGACGTGTTATATCAGTGCCACCACGTGAAGGGCTCCCTCTCACGTGTGTAGGATCAATTTATTACCTTTTCCAATCTCGATCCCTGTCACTAGAGGTCAGCTAAAATGTTCCTCATCACGGCCATCCAGCGACCCAGTATCTCATTTGACCAACATCGCGCTAATATACGAGTGACCCCCTCCTGCGACGGTCTGCCCCAGCCTCGCATGATCCAGTCTAATCTATCATATCGTTATCTTCATTATTTTTCATATCAAGGGGTAGGGAGACTTATATATTCACCCCCCCCACCCCAACCCCTTCTCTCTCTCTCTCTCTCTCTCTCTCTCTCTCTCATCACTATGTACAGCTGCACGCTCTAAAATGCTTTACTCCCTCATCCTTTCGTCTGCATAGATGAGAGAGAGAGAGAGAGAGAGAGAGAGAGAGAGAGAGAATAAGAAAGTTCGAGTGAGAAAAAGTGTCAGAAAAATATATATATATGGAGAGAGAGAGAGAGAGAGAGAGAGAGAGAGAGAGAGAGAGAGAGAGAGAGAGAGAATAAGAAAGTTCGAGTGAGAAAGTGTCAGAAAAATATATATATATGGAGAGAGAGAGAGAGAGAGAGAGAGAGAGAGAGAGAGAGAGAAAGCAAGAAAGCTCACTGCCTCCCTAATACACCCTCCCAGCCTAGAGATAAAGCTCACTACATCTTCTTAATATGAAGCTTAATTTATCAGGACAGGAGATTAATTTTTTAGGACTGGAGAGAGAGAGAGAGAGAGAGAGAGAGAGAGAGAGAGAGAGGAGGGAAGAAACTATACTCTTTCTACTCTCACTTGGCCTAAAATTATCACAGCTCCATCTTAACTACTGAACTGTGACTCTAGAATATGATGCAAGTCACGAAGAAGTGCCTCAGAAACGGTGTAGGATTGAAGTCGTGAGGAGTTTGATTAGGGAAGGGATTTGCCAGCTCTCCAGACAGACAGATAGATAGATAGATAGATAGATAGAGAGAGAGAGAGAGAGAGAAATAATTCGCTATCATTACTATTATCGCTATTCTTCCTACTGCTTCCTGCTCGCTTCTTATCCTTGTGACATTTCAATCCTGCATTCCCGATTTGACAAGGGCAAACCTCACGTAACTGATCGCCCGGAAAGGAGAGAGAGAAAAAGAGAGAGAGTGAGAAAAATAAAGAAAATGAACTGGTGACGGAGGAGGGAGAAAAAAAGAGAGAGAGAGAGAGAAAAGAGATTGGTAAGAGTTTCAGTGTTGCCAATTTAGCGATTTTTGGTATCAGGTCTAGCGAGGTTTTTATTTATTTAGCGTTAATTTTCAATAAGAGTTGGCCGTGTTTGGGAACTTTGTTAGTCATTATTATCTTCATCATTATCATCACTTTCATTTCCATCTTCATCTTCATCATTTTCATCATCATCATTATCTTTCATCTTCATCTTCATCATCATTATCATCGGCATTATCTCCACTTTCATCTTCATCTCCACCATCATCATCATCATCATTATCATCATTATCTTCACTTTCATCATCATCATCATCATCATCATCATACAGTATAGCACCTTTAATAAAATCTTGTAAAGTATGAGAGAACTTTGCAACATTCTAGTGCCTTGAATAGAACCTTGCAACATTATAGTGGACCTTGCAACATTATAGTGGACCTTGCAACATTATAGTGGACCTTGCAACATTATAGTGGACCTTGCAACATTATAGTGGACCTTGCAACATTATAGTGGACCTTGCAACATTATAGTGGACCTTGCAACATTATAATGAACCTTGCAACATTATAGTGGACCTTGCAACATTATAGTGGACCTTGCAACATTATAATGAACCTTGCAACATTATAGTGAACCTTGCAACATTATAGTGGACCTTGCAACATTATAGTGAACCTTGCAACATTATAATGAACCTTGCAACATTATAGTGAACCTTGCAACATTATAGTGGACCTTGCAATATAACAGCACCCTTCTCTCTGGCAGCTCTAGCGGGCTATGACAGAAGCATAACTCCACCAATCTATCTATCTGTCTATTGCCAGGCGCCTTAATCCCATACGGGGTGGCCACAAACAAATCGCCTTCATGTCGCCCTGTCCCCCGCCATTTCACTGCCCTGCTCCCAACTCACACCCCCTCTCTTTCATATACCTCTCCACTCCAACACTCCATCTCATCCTTGGCCTCTCCTTCCCTCTCCCCCCCTCCACCTCACTCACATACACTCTCCTCGTCAGTTTCTCACTCTCAATCCTCTCCACATGGCCAAACCACCTCAATGTGTTTCTCCTAATGCTTCCTATCACCTCCGCCAATCTTACCATCATAAATTACTTCCCCGCCTGTGTTTTGTGGAGTTGGGGCGTCTGGCTATGCTTCCTGTCCCTCCTTGAGAATTCACAGGGATCTCTCAGCAAGGGAAGGCTCAGTTATGCTTAGCTGGGTGTAGGAGATGCTAGGAGAATGAGAATGAGATGCAGTGATGTTGTGAATTGACTAGGAAAAAAGGAAACTGCTCTGAAACTGGGAAAGCAGGAAAGAAACTATGCTTCTTGTTTCCAGTTCAATTCTCTAAGGGATTTGAGACTGGGGATGATTTGATTCTACGTGGTTGGTGTGATACGTGAACTGAATGAGGACGTCAGTGAGAATTAATTGTAAGAGAGGGAGGCTGTAAGGGAGAAAGGTTTTAGTGGTAATGGACTGAGAGGAGAATGTATGTGTGTGTGTGTGTGTGTGTGTGTGTGTGTGTGTGTGTGTGTGTGTGTGTGTGACCTAATACGAGATTGCATAGACTGGATGGTACTGGTGAGAATGGGGTGGGCAACAGATCAGAGGATGTTGAGTGTGTGTGACTAGAGGAAACAGGAGGAGGTTGGGAAGGATAAAAGCTTAGCATAAAGTTAGAATGGTGGTTTAAAAAAGAGTTAGGGAAGGTTTAGTTCTGTTAAACTTAATATGAGAGTTGACAAGAAGAGGATGGGAAAGGGGCTAGGAGAAAATAAGACGATAAGGATGCTGGAAGGAGGCTGGATAGAATTTGATAGACGGATAGCAGATGGTTGAACAACAGTGTAGTTATGTTTAGGTCTGAAATGGTTTGCTGGTTCGTTATTGGGAGTTACAGCGATGGAATTATACTGAGGACTAAGGAAGCTTGATAGAGGCTGGATAAGGGGGAAGAGATGAAGGCTACGTGCATAACAGTGATGCTTGTGTATGAAAGGCTATGTAAATAAGGCTTGGAATGGTCAGGATATGCTTGGTTGACCGTGAGACTTTGAAGGAGAGATGTTGATGGAAACAGATTGGGAGAAGGGGGTGACTGAGGGAAGATAGAGGGGGATACGACAGAACTGAGAGAGGTGGTTAAGAGCTATGTTGAAAGTAAGGAGGCTATGTTTACTGAAAAGACAGAAGGCTTGGCTATGTCTGTCTGGGTGTGAGAGCTGCAAGGAAGGATGGGAATGTAGATGGTATGGGGGACACGACAGGCAAGGGATAGTTACGAACTTTGCTGAAAATAAGGATGATTTGTTTATTGAAAAGACAGAAGGCTTGGCTATGTGTGTCTGGGTGTGAGAGTTGCAAGGAAGGATGGGAATGTGCTTAGGAGAGACAATGAGGAGAATGGAAAGAGCCCAGATGAGATGGCAGTAGGGATGAAGGCCGCGTGCATAACAGTGATGCTTGTGTATGAAAAGCTATGTTAATAAGGCTTGGAATGTCTGGTTCTGGTTGGCTGGCTGGGGGAGATGCGAGGACGAGAGACCTGGATGGGAGTATATTAGAGTGGAAGGTAAATAATGAAGCTTAAAGGAGACAGGATAGAATGAGAGAAATGGAGAACGATTTAGTAGATGAGGAATGGAGTGGAGAGGTATATGAGGGAGGGATGTGTGAGCTGGAAGCAGGGTAGTGAAATGGCGGGGGACAGGGTGACATGGAGGTGCTTTGTTTGTGGCCACCCCTTACGGGATTAAGGCGTCTGGCAATAGAGAGATAAATAGATTATTAAAGAACTCATGAGGAAGATTTAGATGTAATTGTCTGGTTGTAGTAGTTGAAAATAAAGGACTTAGATAGGCCATATTTTCGTCGAGTAAGGTAGCTCCCTAACACATTTTCCTTAGTGATTTATTTTCGGAAATGGCTGGTTAATATCCTTTTCTGTTTATGCAGAGTATGGCGATACTGGAAGGATAAACGTAACACAGAGGAGGAGAGTAAAGTGTAATAAATAAGTCACTTAGGAAAAGGTGTTAGGGAGCAAGAGAATACGGGCCTAGAGACTTCCCTTGCTTGGTGGGAGTTGCAAGGAAGAATAAATTGCATAGGAAAAGACGTAAGGAAGAGTATGGCTGAAGAAAGTGGGAAAACTGAATATGATATGATGGACAGAAGTGAGAAGAATGATGACTGAAGTGAGGAAGGCTTTGTGTGTGTGTGTGTGTGTGTGTGTGTGTGTGTGTGTGTGTGTGTGAGAGAGAGAGAGAGAGAGAGAGAGAGAGAGAGAGAGAGGGGGTGATGGAGTAAAGTTAAGGTGAGGTGCGGTTAATTTGCTGTCAGGGAGGTGGGCACCCTGCTGAGATCTCGTGGGGCCGGCATAGCATCCCCTACCCCACCCTACCCCACCCCACCCCACCCCACCCCACCCCTACCCTACCCTACCCTACCCTACCCTACCCTACCCTACCCTGTACATACTTATACCCAATCCTTCCCTTACCCCATTCTACCTTATTTAGCATCATTCTTCTTCATTCTGCTTCACCTTACCTCACCCTATCCCATCTCATCCTTCCCCACCTTACCCCACCCTGCCTCATCCTACCATATCCTGTACATACTGTCTCATCCTGTCCTATCCTATCCTATCCTACCTCATCTCACCTCATCCCATCCTACCTTATACTCTGTCATGAACCTTTATCTTCCCTCATCCATCCTTACCCTACCTCATCCTACCCTTGTACTGTCATCCTTCCTCCCTCCTCATCCAGCCTCATCTCACATAATCCTACCCCATCCTGTATCTCTTTCACTCCTTCTTCTTTCTTCCTTCATCTTTCCTTCCTTCACTCTCTCTCTTCCCTTTCTTCACTCTCTCCTTCCTTCCTTCCTTCACTCTCTCTCCCTTCCCTCATTCACTCATTCCTCCCTTCGTCCAATCACTTCCTTCTCCCTTCCCTTTCTTTACTTTCTCTCTTCCCTTCCTTTCCTTCACTCCCTCCTCGCTTCCCTTCCTTCACTCTCTCCATTTCCTTCCTTTCCTTCACTCCCTCTTCCCTTCCATTCCTTCACTTCTTCCCCCCTTCCTTCTTTCACTCCCTCCTCCCTTCCTTTTCTTCACTCCCTTCTCCCTTCGTTCCTTCACTCACTCCTCCTTCCCTTCCTTCACTCTCTCCTCCCTTCCCTTGCTTCACTCTCTCCTTCCATCCCTTCCTTCGCTTCCTCCTCCCTTCCCTTCCTTCAATGCCTCCTCCCTTTCTTCACTCCCTCTTCCCCTCAATTACTCCCTCCTCCCTTCCCTTCCTTTACTCCCTCCTCCCTTCCTTTCCTTCACTCCCTTCTCCTTTCTTTTCCTTCTCTCCCTTCTCCCTTCGTTTCTTCACTCCCTCCTCCCTTCCCCCATCTCCTCTGCGTGCATTCATCCATCTATTATATCCTTTAATTTCTATAAGCGTAATATTCTTTCACAATCGACTTTCTCATACCGACTCATCTCTCACACACACACACACACACACACACACACACACACACACACACACACATTCGTACACACACAAAAACACACACACACACACACGCGAGCCAACAATCAACCAACACAAGGGGTCAAAATTTTCATTCTCTCTCTCTCTCTCTCTCTCTCTCTCTCTCTCTCTCTCTCTCTCTCTCTCTCTCTCTCTCTCGTTTAAGGCATATTACCCAGCAGAGGAATTAGAGATGAAATATTATTCATACTTTATTATCTATGGGCAGAGAAAATTACAAAGCCTCTCTCAGCTTAGCAATATTATCCAGCAGAGGAAAGTGAGAAGCAGAAGAGGTGAAATATTAGGCCAGAGAAACATACCAAGCCTCTCTCAGCTTAGCAATATTATCCAGCAGAGGAAAGTGAGAAGCAGAAGAGGTGAAATATTAGGCCAGAGAAACATACCAAGCCTCTCTCAGCTTAGCAATATTAGCCAGCAGAGGAAAGTGAGAAGCAAAAGAGGTGAAACATTAGGCCAGAGAAACATACCAAGCCTCTCTCAGCTTAGCAATATTATCCAGCAGAGGAAAGTGAGAAGCAGAAGAGGTGAAATATTAGGCCAGAGAAACATACCAAGCCTCTCTCAGCTTAGCAATATTAGCCAGCAGAGGAAAGTGAGAAGCAGAAGAGGTGAAATATTAGGCCAGAGAAACATACCAAGCCTCTCTCAGCTTAGCAATATTAGCCAGCAGAGGAAAGTGAGAAGCAGAAGAGGTGAAATATTAGGCCAGAGAAACATACCAAGCCTCTCTCAGCTTAGCAATATTAGCCAGCAGAGGAAAGTGAGAAGCAGAAGAGGTGAAATATTAGGCCAGAGAAACATACCAAGCCTCTCTCAGCTTAGCAATATTAGCCAGCAGAGGAAAGTGAGAAGCAGAAGAAGTGAAATATTAGGCCAGAGAAACATACCAAGCCTCTCTCAGCTTAGCAATATTAGCCAGCAGAGGAAAGTGACAAGCAGAAGAGGTGAAATATTAGGCCAGAGAAACATACCAGGCCTCTCTCAGCTTAGCAATATTAGCCAGCAGAGGAAAGTGAGAAGCAGAAGAGGTGAAATATTAGGCCAGAGAAACATACCAAGCCTCTCTCAGCTTAGCGATATTAGCCAGCAGAGGAAAGTGAGAAGCAGAAGAGGTGTAATATTAGGCCAGAGAAACATACCAAGCCTCTCTCAGCTCAGCAATATTAGGCAGCAGAGGAAAGTGAGAAGCAGAAGAGGTGAAATATTAGGCCAGAGAAACATACCAAGCCTCTCTCAGCTTAGCAATATTAGCCAGCAGAGGAAAGTGAGAAGCAGAAGAGGTGAAATATTAGGCCAGAGAAACATACCAAGCCTCTCTCAGCTTAGCAATATTAGCCAGCAGAGGAAAGTGAGAAGCAGAAGAGGTGAAATATTAGGCCAGAGAAACATACCAAGCCTCTCTCAGCTCAGCAATATTAGGCAGCAGAGGAAAGTGAGAAGCAGAGGCAAGATATTAGACGATATTTTAAAGACTATTAGCCATCAGAGAGGCGTGAGAAGCAGAACAGGCCAAATATTACGCCAAATATTATCCCAGAACTTGGAAATCAACTTCGCCCTTCGGTATGATGGATTCTCTCTCTCTCTCTCTCTCTCTCTCTCTCTCTCTCTCTCTCTCTCTCTCTCTCTCTCTCTCTCTCTCTCTCTCTCTCTCTCTTTTCTCTCTCTCTCTCTCTCTCTCTCTCTGACTGACGTAGACCAGATTAATATTATAATTTTTATCGTGGGTCTGGTCTGGTCTTAATTATTCTACATGATGCCCACGAGATGCACTGTGGGAAAGAGGCCCGCATTCCGTAACACCTGTTCCTGAGCGATTTATTTTACTTATATGCTACTGCCGTCTTCTGGGTTGCTTTGTTTGGTGGGAAAGAGGTTCGCATTCCCGTCGGTTAAAGAAGCTTCCTAACACCTAATCCTAAGTGATTTATTTTGCATGTACGCTACCACGCCTCAGTATCCTATTGACACACACACACACACACACACACACACACACACACACACACACACACACACACACACACACACACACACACACACACACACACATTTTTTTTCTCTCTCTCCGTCTCTGTCTGTCTGTGTCTGTCTATCTGTCCTTCTGTCTCCCCTTCTGTCTGTCTATCTGTCTGTCTGTCTCCCCTTCTGTGTGTGTATGTGTGTGTGTGTGTGTGTGTGTGTGTGTGTGTCTCTCTCTCTCTCTCTCTCACCTGACAGAGTGACGTGTGGGAGGGAAGGGGCAGTAATAAAGTCTCCCAGCACCGCCCCCTTCTCTCCTCCTAACAGCTTGTTTTTGTTACCTATCACCACCACCACCACCACCACAGCCACCACCACCACCACCACCACCACCATCCTTCATCTTTGTCTGCCTTATCCCTTCTTGCCTACCTACGTGTCTGTCTGTCTAATTCCATTGTACCACCACCACCACCACCACCACCACCACCACTACTATCCTTCATCTTCTTTATCTGCCTTATTTTTTCTTGCCTACCTGCGTGTCTGCCTAATTCCATTCTATCTACCTGTCTGCCTGCCAAATCCCACCACCACCACCACCACCACCACAGCTTGTCCTGTCTGTCCCACTGATCCCTTCCTGTCTGTCTGCCTAATCCTGCCTTACCTGCCTGCCTGCCTGTCTCTCAAACCCTACCCTTTTTCTCTTGTCTATACACTATGCAGTTCGATCCCTGGAGCCCATCCTTCCACCTGCTATACACCTGCTTGCCTACCTGCTAATTGCTCCTCCTTACCTGCTTATTACCTCCACAAGCAAGACTGACATTCCTGCTTCACCTGACCTACATATCAAGATCATTGCATTCTTGTCAATTTTCTTACTCCTTCGCCCTTCGGTATGATGGATCTCTCTCTCTCTCTCTGTCTGTCTGTCTGTCTGTCTGTCTGTCTCTCTCTCTCTCTCTCTCTCTCTCTCTCTCTCTCTCTCTCTCTCTCTCTCTGTCCATCTAATACCTATTCCAATCACCGTCACATTTTTAATAGCTGAATACCCCTCTCCCTCTCCCTTCCTCTCTCTCTCTCTCTCTCTCTCTCTCTCTCTCACACACACACACACACACACACACACACACACACACACACACACACACACACACACACACACACACACACACATTAGAACAAGAAAACAGAAGAACACACTGACCTAATAATATCCATAAAAGGAAAACAGACAAAGCAGAAGAAACACACACACACACACACACACACACACACACACACACACACACACACACACACACACACACACACACATAGACAGATAGAGACAGAGACAGACAGGCATAGACCGCAGACACAACAGAAAGACAGACAGACAGACAAACAGATAGATAGAAAAAGAGACAGACAGACAGACAGACAGACAGACAGACAGACAGACACACACACACACACACACACACACACACACACACACACACACACACACACACACACACACACACACACGCGCGCGCGCAAAAAGTGTTAATTCGGCCAGATTTCGGGGTCCAGTGCTACTTAAAGGAAACACAAAGGTTAAGGAAAGTAACGTTACTGACCTGCACAGTTGCTTTGTCAGAGAAGTAGCAGAGAAAAATATACTCCTCTCTCTCTCTCTCTTTCTTTCTCTCTCTCTCCCTCTCTTTCTTTCTCTCTCTCTCTCAGATGATAGCTATTACGTCTCTGTTTCTGTCTCTTACTATCTGTCTATCTAATCTGTCAGTATTTCTATCTCGTCATGGCTACTACTACTGCTACCACTACTATCTCTCTCTCTCTCTCTCTCTCTCTCTCTCGGAAAGGTTACAGACAGGCACGTTAATGACCGAAACAGCTTCTTATGACCTAGGTGTGAAAACTCTCTCTCTCTCTCTCTCTCTCTCTCTCTCTCTCTCTCTCTCTCTCTCTCTCTCTCTCTCTCTCTCAAGAAAAGTGGGCATAATAGAAAAAAAATGCAGAAAATATATGTCTATGTAAATGTAAAAAATAAATATATATATCCAAGTTCCGGCAGATTTGTGAAAATTACAGAAAATGGGAGAAAATGGGAGAAAATTGTAAGAAAATGGGAGAAAATGAGAGAAAATTGTAAGAAAATGGGAGAAAATGGGAGAAAATTGTAAGAAAATGGGAGAAAATGAGAGAAAATGGGAGAAAATGGGAGAAAACGAAAGAAAATGGGAGAAAATGGGAGAAAATGGGAGAAAATGAGAGAAAATGGGAGAAAATGGGAGAAAATGAGAGAAAATGAGAGAAAATTGTGAGAAAATGGGAGAAAATGGGAGAAAATTGTGAGAAAATGGGAGAAAATGGGAGAAAATGGGAGAAAATTGTGAGAAAATGAGAGAAAATGGGAGAAAATGGGAGAAAATTGTGAGAAAATAATCAGGGCATAAAAAAAAAAAACATACCTCCATGTCCTCAAATGTCACCTCTGTTTTGCGATGGGCTGTGTCACTGGTCGATTTGTTTTAGAGAGAGAGAGAGAGAGAGAGAGAGAGAGAGAATATTTAGCTATTAAAGAATGAGAGAGAGAGAGAGAGAGAGTATTCAGCTATTAAAGAATGGGATGGTGACTGGAATAGGTATTAGACGGATAGATAGATAGATGGAGAGAGAGAGAGAGAGAGAGAGAGAGGTATTCAGCTATTAAAAAATGAGATGGTGATTAGAATATGTACTAGATAGATAGATAGATGGATGGATAAAGAGAGAGAGAGAGAGAGAGTATTCAGCTGTTAAAGAATGGGATGGTGACTGGAATAGGTATTAGATGGACAGATAGATAGATGGAGAGAGAGAGAGAGAGAGAGAGAGAGAGAGAGAGAGAGAGAGAGAGAGAGAGAGAGAAACTATTTTTCATGCCAACAAATTACCGTAATAAAGCAATCTCTATTTTCTTTCAGACAATTTCATATTGTTTTAAAGGTCGGACGTAATTTTTCGCAGCTGGTGTGTGTGTGTGTGTGTGTGTGTGTGTGTGTGTGTGTGTGTGTGTGTGTGTGTGTGTGTGTGTGTGTGTGTGTGTGTGAGAGAGAGAGAGAGAGAGAGAGAGAGAGAGAGAGGTGTTTGCTGGTTAAAATTAAATCCTGCTCTACTCCTTTCACCTTAACTTGGCCCAGATTTTCGTCCTTTGGCAGCTTATTTCACGTAGCTCAGTGGCAGAAAAAGACAATACTACGGCTCTACATCCTTCCCATAGCACTTCTTCGTGACTATACTCCTTTCACCTTAACTTGGCCCAGATTTTCGTCCTTTGGCAGCTTATTTCACGTAGCTCAGTGGCAGAAAAAGACAATACTACGGCTCTACATCCTTCCCATAGCACTTCTTCGTGACTATACTCCTTTCACCTTAACTTGGCCCAGATTTTCGTCCTTTGGCAGCTTATTTCACGTAGCTCAGTGGCAGAAAAAGACAATACTACGGCTCTACATCCTTCCCATAGCACTTCTTCGTGACTATACTCCTTTCACCTTAACTTGGTCCAGATTTTCGTCCTTTGGCAGCTTATTTCACGTAGCTCAGTGGCAGAAAAAGACAATACTACGGCTCTACATCCTTCCCATAGCACTTCTTCGTGACTAGCACTATATCGTAGTGTTAATCTATACGACTCGGTATTGAAGATGGAGAGATGGCAATTTTAGGCCAAGTTAGAGTGAAATGAGTATAGTAGTGGTGGAAATGGTGATGAGGATGGATTACGGTGATGATAGTGGATAAACAGTATAAGTAGAATAACGATGAGGTAGCCGGTAGATGAACGGTGGGGTAGACAGTGGATTAACGGTGATGTAAGGGTAGAAATGATGAAGAGTATAAGGAGAAGACAGATGGTATTTTTGGAACATGTTATAAAAGAACTTGAAATGACTGTTTACCTGGAAGAACTGAGGGAAGAAGGGCAAGAAGAAGATAACGATTAAAATATATGGATTGTATAAGAAGCGATTTACAAGAAAGACTCAGCAATGTGGAGTTAATCAGGATAGTTGAGGATAGAGAAAGATGACGCTCCATGGCCTCTAGCGTCACATAACCGGCATATCGAAAAAGGTAAAGGCAAGAGGAGAAACAGGATGAACGGTGCATGTAGATTAACAGAGGGAGACACTGAAGGTAGTGACAAACAGTGAACGGTGAAGTACACAGTAAATTAAGAGTGAGCTAGGCGGTGAAGAACGGTGAAAATCATGACTCAACTATATAATACCAAGACATATAGAAAGACAGAAAGATATTTTTATTTTCTTTGACATGTGGAGAGAATGGAGAATGAAAGACTGACTAAGAGGGTGTATGTAGGTGAAGTGGAGGGAGGGAGAGGGAGGGGGAGGCCAAGGATGAGATGGAGGGATGGAGTTGAGAGGTATATGAGGGAGGGGGGAGTGAGCTGGGAGCAGGGCAGTGAAATGGCGGGGGACAGAGCGACTTGGAGGCGTTTTGTCTGCTGCCACCCTTTGCAGGATTAGGACATTGGGCTATAGTTAGATAGATAGAATTCTTACCTAACCCCCTTGTGATTTCCTTACTCTTATTTTTTTTCTTACATGCGGCGCTTTCTATAGGGCTATAAATGGTACACCTGTTTCTCTCTCTCTCTCTCTCTCTCTCTCTCTCTCTCTCTCTCTCTCTCTCGTGGAAAGCTGGAATATCCCTTTTTGGAGACGTCTGAGCGATTTTTTGATAATGTACAAAGTTGGTCAGATGGAAATTTTGAGTTGATCTGACCTGCTACCTATTGCATTAGGTGATTATTTGGCAATTTGCAATATTGATCATAAGGAGGCAATTTAATACAACTTCTGTTCCTTTTTTCTCCCTAACACCTATTCCTAAGCGATTTATTTTGCATGTACGCTACTACGGCTCAGTATCTTATTGGCACACACAAACAGACACAGACACAGACAGACAGACAGACAGACAGACAGACACACACACACACACACACACACACACACA
>NC_136990.1:3114774-3119774 GCF_032717465.1 Coenobita brevimanus
CCAACACCAATAAGATTTGCGATTTATTCCTACCTCCTGGTCTGGATTCGCCTCAAAATTTAATCACCTCTTCCCTATCCCACTGCCCACCTATCCACTAAATTTCACTGGAATCCGATAAACGAGAGACAGACGCGGATGATTACATAACCTCCTACCAACACCTTTGGGGGGAGGTAAATAAAGAAGCATAGAGATGAAGACAGTGATACGCAAAGGAGGAGAGATATAGTGATTATTATTATTATTATTATTATTACCATTACTATTTCCTGTAAGCCAAGAAACCATTTACAACGCTGGGTGATAACCATATAACCAAACCATACGTGCTCCATACGTATCAACAAGTGGGTTGGTGGAGGGTTAGTGCCCCTCCCCGTAAAACAGAGTCAAATGGCCACCCCTTACGGGATTATGGTGTGTGGCAATAGATAGATTAATAGATAGACTCTTTATTCTTATTCTTTTTCTTCTTCTTATTATTATTATTTATTAGTACTGTAGTAGTAGTAGTAATAGTAGTAGTAATAGTAACAATAGTAATAATAGTAATAGTGATAGTAGGAGCAACAGTAGTAGTAGTAGTAGTAGTAGTAGTAGTAGTTGTTGTTGTTGTTGTTGTTGTTGTAGGCGACAGATACATAGACACAATAGATAGATACATGGATAGATAGCAAGGGGGACGGATGCGCCACCTCCGCCTACCTGTACCTACCTGGCCAACATACCTGGGTGGATTAATCACAGCTCTTACCTGCCCAATTACCTGTCTCCCCCCTCACCTCTGACCCCATCCCCCCCACCAGGTAATCCCCCCAACCCTACAGACGAAATAACACGTGTTTTAGTTGGGGGGTAAACTCAGGGATGTTTCTCTGCCTCTTGAAACGGGAAGAATGAGGTCTGTTTGAAAGGTATGAGGAAATCTCTGGTTTTTATGTTTTCATTATTATTATTATTATTATTATTATTATTATTATTATTATTATTTATTATTATTATTATTATTACCTCCACCAAGGTAGTTATGTTTCTGCGGGCGATTGTTTGTTTGTCTGTCTGTTACCAGGATTACTCAAAACGTCATGAACGGATTTAGCTGATTTTTTTTTGAAGAGGTAGGGTATGGCCCAGAGAACAGTCCATTAGACTTTGGTGGTGATCCGGTTCATCATCCGGACCCAGGAACTTTATAAAGGATTCTCTGCCATTGCGGGATAGCAGTAATTTCATCATTCTGGCTTCTGACTTGATAAATAATGCCTACAATTCCTGCACAAAAATTACAAGATAACATCCCCGCCTTTGTGGAGGTTTGCAATCTCGGCTTGCTATTATTATAATTATTATTTTATTATTATTATTATTATTATTATTATTATTATTATTATACTATTTCTATTATTAGTTGTTGTTGTTGTGGTTGTAGTAGTATGGTAATTTACTCTTTTTTATTAACAGTAAGTCTTCCCGAGGCCAGAGGAAACAAGGTATTTAGGCTGCGAACGTATCAGTAATAAGAGAATTGGAGAGAGAGAGAGAGAGAGAGAGAGAGAGAGAGAGAGAGAGAGAGACTTTTTTCTTGCTTTTTTTTTTTTTTTTTTCATTGTCACAAATGATGAAAATAAATCTGACTAATTTCCCTCGGGCAAGAAATCACGTTACCCTCCTTCCTGTACAGTTAGGGACAAAAATTGGCTTAGTTTTCCATTTCATCTGCGTCACACTTAGGCCATGTCCGTCACTTTCCTCCCTGACGCATCATATCAGAGAGAATCATCTATGGTCAGAGAAACATACCAAGCCTCTCTCAGCTTAGCAATATTAGCCAGCAGAGGAAAGTGAGAAGCAGAAGAGGTGAAATATTAGGCCAGAGAAACATACCAAGCCTCTCTCAGCTTAGCAATATTAGCCAGCAGAAGAAAGTGAGAAGCAGAAGAGGTGAAATATTAGGCCAGAGAAACATACCAAGCCTCTCTCAGCTTAGCAATATTAGCCAGCAGAGGAAAGTGAGAAGCAGAAGAGGTGAAATATTAGGCCAGAGAAACATACCAAGCCTCTCTCAGCTTAGCAATATTAGCCAGCAGAGGAAAGTGAGAAGCAGAAGAGGTGAAATATTAGGCCAGAGAAACATACCAAGCCTCTCTCAGCTTAGCAATATTAGCCAGCAGAGGAAAGTGAGAAGCAGAAGAGGTGAAATATTAGGCCAGAGAAACATACCAAGCCTCTCTCAGCTTAGCAATATTAGCCAGCAGAGGAAAGTGAGAAGCAGAAGAGGTGAAATATTAGGCCAGAGAAACATACCAAGCATCTCTCAGCTTAGCAATATTAGCCAGCAGAGGAAAGTGAGAAGCAGAAGAGGTGAAATATTAGGCCAGAGAAACATACCAAGCCTCTCTCAGCTTAGCAATATTAGCCAGCAGAGGAAAGTGAGAAGCAGAAGAGGTGAAATATTAGGCCAGAGAAACATACCAAGCCTCTCTCAGCTTAGCAATATTAGCCAGCAGAGGAAAGTGAGAAGCAGAAGAGGTGAAATATTAGGCCAGAGAAACATACCAAGCCTCTCTCAGCTTAGCAATATTAGCCAGCAGAGGAAAGTGAGAAGCAGAAGAGGTGAAATATTAGGCCAGAGAAACATACCAAGCCTCTCTCAGCTTAGCAATATTAGCCAGCAGAGGAAAGTGAGAAGCAGAAGAGGTGAAATATTAGGCCAGAGAAACATACCAAGCCTCTCAGCTTAGCAGTATTAGCCAGCAGAGGAAAGTGAGAAGCAGAAGAGGTGAAATATTAGGCAAACTTTCCTCTCCAGCTGTTCAACTTTGGCATCAGAGAGCTAAATAACACAGGCTTGAATAATCCAGAAAGAGAGAGAGAGAGAGAGAGAGAGAGAGAGAGAGAGAGAGAGAGAGAGAGAGAGAGAGAGAGTGTATATGCTTGTCCTACCAGTAATATAGCTGAAGGAATTATTGCAAGAATTACACGTAGGAAATAGGGAATTATATAAGGCATTGTATAGGAAATTGTTTAAGAATTCACTCCTTCCTTTAGTGTTTCTTTTGTGTGTTAATATCCTAGGGTTGTATTAAGAAAGCTCCCTAACACCTTTTCCTTACCGATTTATTTTTGGATACGGCTGGCTAATATTTTCTGTCATTTATGCAGACTTTGGTGATATTGGAAGGATTTATGCAATACAGATGAGAAGAGTAAGGTAGAAAAAACAAAATAAATCTCTTAGGAAAAGGTGTTAGGGAACTTCCTGAACCGACGAAAATATGGGGCAGAAACACATACATGGACAGATACATACACGTAGGAAGAAACACACACACACACACACACACACACACACACACACACACACACACACACACAAAGAGAGAGAGAGATTCATTCATATTTATAAACACACTCACATATACATGAACTCTTTCTCTCTCTCTCTCTCACACACACACACACACACACACACACACACACACACACACACACACACACACACACACACACACACACGCACACATCCTGGTGACCGTGGGCGTACACTGGACACAAGGGTAACTCACAGGTGGGGGGGTCAGACCAATCAGGGGTCCTTGATGACAGAGGACAGGTAAGAATGGTCACGTTGATTACAGGTGTGGAGAGAGAGAGAGAGAGAGAGAGAGAGAGAGAGAGAGAGAGAGAGAGAGAGAGAGAGAGAGAGAGAGAGAGAGAGAGAGAGTATTCAGCTATTAAGAAATGGAATGATGACTGGAAGTGGTATTAGATAGATAGATAGATAGATTGAGAGAGAGAGAGAGAGAGAGAGAGAGAGAGAGAGAGAGAGAGAGAGAGAGAGAGAGAGAGAGTATTCAGCTATTAAGAAATGGAATGATGACTGGAAGTGATATTAGATAGATAGATAGATAGATAGATAGAGAGAGAGAGAGAGAGGCCATTCTCACTCCACTAATACCCTCCTCAGATACGGCTCAGTGGACACGAAAGACCACAGGAGCCCCCCCCTTCTCTCTCTCTCTCTCTCTCTCTCTTCCCACTACATCAGAATCACTACCACAACAACCACATAAAAGCTACCACCCCCACCACCACCACACTGCCACCAAAGCCCACCACAACTATCACAACTAATCCTACCTCTACCACAACCACCCAGCTCTCTCCTACCACAGTCACAACCACAACTACCACAACTAAGCCTACCACCAACACCACCCAGCTCTCTGCCATCAGTCACCACAATCAGTACCACACCTCCACAACCACCACCTACCACAACAACTTATGCTACTATTACCACACTCACCACCACCACCACGACAGTCCCCACCACAACCACCACCACAACCATCCCAACACACTCTACCTACATCATTCCCACCACCACACTCTCACCATCACAACTACCACCACCACAGTCACAGAACCACCACACTTTCCTACCACAATCCCCACCACTACCACTACCATCACACTCCTCCACCACCACATTCACCACATTCCACCACCACAACCACCACCACAACCATCCCAACACTACCTACATCATTCCCACCACCACACACTCTTCACCACAACTACCACCACCACCGTCACAGAACCACCACACTTTCCTACCACAGTCCCCACCACTTCCACCACCACCACCACACGGGTCCACCACCACATTCACCACACTCCACCACCACAAACACAACCACAACCATCCCCACACACTCTACCTACATCATTCCCACCACCACACACTCTTCACCACAACTACCACCACCACCGTCACAGAACCACCACACTTTCCTACCACAGTCCCCACCACTACCACCACCACCACACTGCTCCACCACCACATTCACCACACTCCACCACCACAAACACAAGCTAATAAACAGAAAAACAGGCAATTACGAGAAACTAATAAAACTCGCTCGCTCACTACCCCGAGAGAGAGAGAGAGAGAGAGAGAGAGAGAGAGAGAGAGAGAGAGAGGGGGGATTTCC
>NC_136990.1:3122274-3132274 GCF_032717465.1 Coenobita brevimanus
GAAAGAAGGAAGAGGAAGGAAAATGAGGAAGAGGAAAGAAAGAAGAGAGGGAAAATAGATATAATAAACATACAGATAGATAAAGCAGATAGATAATTGAAAGAAATAAACGAGTAAAGAGATAATTGACCATGAAGGAAAAATAATAATCCTTTCTGTTCCGTCTCACATACCTCCCCCTCCCTCGTCCTCCCTTTACTCCCCCTTGTCTTTCCATTACTCCCCCCTCCCCTTTACTTCCTCCCTCTTCCCTCTGCGTCACCCCGTTCCCCCCTTTCCCCCTCATCCTCTCCCTCCTTCTGCTATTCCTCCCCCCTCTCTTCTACTGTCTTTCAAACTCCAATTCATCTCCTCCCCCCTTCCCTCCTTTATCCCTGCCTATCTCTTCACCTCTACTTTTCACCCCCGTTCTCTCCCTCTCTCTCTCTCTCTCTCTCTCTCGACCAATTAAGGGCGTTATGCAATCCAGCTTAATGTCTCGCCTACTTATGTGTGTCAACCTACATCGTCACGGCTGTGTGTGTGTGTGTGTGTGTGTGTGTGTGTGTGTGTGTGTGTGTGTGTGTGTGTGTGTGTGTGTGTGTGAGAGAGAGAGAGAGAGAGAGAGAGAGAGAGAGAGAGAGAGAGAGAGAGAGAGAGAGAGTCTGTGTGCTTGTGTGTAGGCAAGACATGACTGCATACATAAATAAGTGCGTGTGAGTAACGTGTGTGTTAGAGTGAGTGAGGGTGTGCGTGTGTTAGCGTGTGTAGAGAGCCATGTGCAGCCATTCATCACCTCAGCTCATATTTACATAATTTTTAGCACTGAAGCTCACCCTATTAAATATTTTCTCTCTCAGTTAACAGTTAAGCTCATTTTATTTCACTTTAAAAGCTCACACTGACTGAGAAACTGACGAGGAGAGTGTATGTGAGTGAGGTGGAGGTGGGGAAAAGGAGGGGGAGGCCAAGGATCAGGAGGAGGGATGGAGTGGAGAGGTGTATGAGAGAGGGGTGTGTGTGAGCTGGGAGCAGGGCAGTGAAATGGCGGGGGGACAGGGAGACATGGAGGCGATATGTTTGTGGCCACCCCTTACGGGATTAAGGCGTCTGGAAATAGATAGATAGATAGATAGACAGATGAGCTCACACTGAAAGCCATATATTTTTCTAACACATTCTTCTCTAAGCTCATAGACTCAGATTTTCACACATATTCCTTCTAACTCAAATTTCTGATCGAAGACTAGATTTTTTACCCAGTTTAGAAAGACTCTCTAGTAGGATGGGTGGAGAAGGGACCAGATCTGACTTACTGTAAAATCATCTTGAGAATTATGCAAAGGATTCGTCTATCTATCTATCTATAGCCCGACGCCCCTAATCCCGCAAAGGGTGGGCACAGACAAGACGCCCCCAAGTCGCCCTGTCACCCACCATTTGACTGCCCTCCTCCCAACACGCTCACCCTTTCCTCGTGGTGATTATTATTGTTTTAGGCTTTTTTTTATGCGATGGAACTGGGTAATTTTGCAGCTTAAACGTAAAGTCTTGGGTCCGCTTTCTAGTCGGGTAAGGAAGTTGCCGAATACCTTTTCCTAAGCGATTTATTTTGCTTATTATGCCTTACAGTCCTCTTCTGTGATACATAAAGCATTTTAATAACACAATTGTATTCCGCTAGGATTATATAACAGGTGAAGCAGGTACTACTACTACTACTACCACTACTACTACTACTACTACTACTACTACTACTACTACTCACCACCACCACCACCATCACCACCACCACCACCACCATCATCACCACCACCACTACTACCACCACCACCACCACCACCACAACCACCACCACCACCACCTAGCACATCACATAATTGCCCCAGTGGTGATGTGTCAGAGGTGTGGCATAATCACTGTATAAAATGCTGGGTATTTAGCAAGAGAAATAATTTACCTTTAGGCATGACTTTGATATTTCAGATTAATCAAGGACATATGATTTTACCGGGATATTCCTTCACTCGTGCATGTTGAGGGTTTATGTATCTATCTGTCTATCTATCTATCTACCTATCTATCTATCTGTCTATCTGTCTATGTCCTTCCCTCTATCTATAACTTTTTCCGTGTCTATTCTGTCAGTTTCTATGATCTTTCCATTTGGCTCTGTGTGTGTGTGTGTGTGTGTGTGTGTGTGTGTGTGAGAGAGAGAGAGAGAGAGAGAGAGAGAGAAACAATGCAAAAATCAAGGGGAAGGAGCATAGGAAAAAATAAACTTAAAAAATAGACTCTATAATTATTTCCTCGCGTCTATTGTTTTCCCTATGCATTTTCCTTATTACCCTGGCAACCTTGAATTAATAAAGGTAAAAATGAAGCTGCCTCCTTTATTACACCTGTGCAGTCTCTTATACCCGTACCCTTGCTTTACTACACCTGTGCAGTCTCTTACACCCTCATCACACCCTTTGCTACACCTGCGCAGTCTCTTATACCCGTGACACTTCCTTTACTACACCTGCGCAGTCTTTTATACTTGTCGCCTTGCTTTACTACACCTGCGCAGTCTTTTATACTTGTCGCCTTGCTTTACTACACCTGCGCAGTCTCTTATACCCGTGACACTTCCTTTACTACACCTGCGCAGTCTTTTATACTTGTCGCCTTGCTTTACTACACCTGCGCAGTCTCTTATACCCGTGACACTTCCTTTACTACACCTGCGCAGTCTTTTATACTTGTCGCCTTGCTTTACTACACCTGTGCAGTCTCTTACACCCTCACCACACCCTTTACTACACCTGAGCAGTCTCTGATACCCTTGGCACTTCCTTTACTACACCTGTGCAGTCTCTTATACCCGTACCCTTGCTTTACTACACCTGCGCAGTCTCTGATACCCTCACCACTTCCTTTACTACACCTGTGCAGTCCCTTACACCCTCACCACACCCTTTACTACACCTGCACAGTCTCTGATACCCTTTCCACTTCCTTTACTACACCTGCGCAGTCTCTTATACCCGTGCCCTTGCTTTACTACACCTGTGCAGCCTCTTACACCCTCACCACATCCTTTACTACACCTGTGCAGTCTCTTATACCCTCACCACACCCTTTACTACACCTGCAGAGTCTCTTATACCCATGCCACAGTCTTTACTACACCTGCACAGTCTTTTATACCCGTGCCTTTGCTTTACTACACCTGCACAGTCTCTTACACCCTCACCACACCCTTTACTACACCTGCGCAGTCTCTTATACCCGTGACACTTCCTTTACTACACATGCGCAGTCTCTTATACCCTCACCACACCCTTTACTACACCTGCGCAGTCTCTTATACCCGTGGCCTTGCTTTACTACACCTGCACAGTCTCTTATACCCGTACCAAACCCAGTATTAACAATAGTAAAATGCAGGAAACGCTATTTTATCACCCCCCATGTAATACCCTCAAAATCTCAAGTATCCGACCAGCTAAAGGAAGCATGAAATAAGATCCTTCAGTCTGCCCTCCCAATCACGACATAATCCTACCAAGTTAATGTTAATAAAAAAATAAATAAATAAAATAACTGTAAATGAAGTTCTTGTGTCTAATGTCCTCAAAATCCAGCTGGACATGACTGGATAATATTATCTTTCATTTTATTCATGCTGACTATGGCGGTATCAGAATTATTTAAGGAACACAGAAGAGAAAGGGAAGGTCTATATCTATCCACAGCCAGACGCTACAAACCCGTAAGGGGTGGCCGTTTGTCTTTGTGTTAGTTGTTTTACGGGGAGGGGCACTAACCCTCAACCAACCCACTTGTTGACACGTAGGGAACACGTATGGGTTCGTTATATGGTTACCACCCAGCGTTGTTAATGGTTTCCTGGCTTACAGAAAACCATTAGGCTTGTCACTCAATGTAAAGCCACCTGTAAAGGAAAGAAGAGTAATAAAATGTGACGGGAAAGATGGGAGAAATAGGAAGAGAGGAGGGTAGACAGAGAAAGAGAATGAAAAAGGTGAAGGAAGAAGTAGGCGGCATTACATCAAGTGAGTGGATGATAGTCACCACCACTTACCATCTACGGGAAGCTGTAATAAGCAAAATAAATTGCTTAGGAAGAGGTGTTAGGGAGAATAAGCGCCTTTCACTTCCGGCTCTCTCTCTCTTACCTCAACTCCCCAACTAAAATACTATAAATCAAGCCATTCTTTAGTGTCTCCTTTCTACATAGCGTACTAGCTTTTGCCTACTAGCTCATGCTCACACTGCCTGTAGATCTAGGCCGGTATTCTCGTTGGTTACTGAAGTTCCGTAACACCATTTTCTAAGAGACTCATTTTGCTTATTACACCTTATTGTCCCCGTCTGTGTTACATAAATCCTATAGTGCCATACTTTGCATAACTAACGTGCAAAAGGATATTAACCAGCCATATCCAAAAATAAATCGCTAAGGAAAAGGTGTTAGGGAGCTTCCTTAACCGATGGGAATAAGGGCTCTAGACTCTAGCCAAGGAGATTAATAGAAAAAAATGGAACGTTTAAAAAGATACCTTAACGTATGACAAGAAGTAACTCATTCTGTGCCTCCTTTCTCCTCACTCCTGGTACCTCCCCTGTTGCCTCCACTCTCTCATTTCCGCCTCTCCCCCTCCCCCCCACACACATCATTTCTCCAGCAGCCTCCACCTCATTATCATCATCATCATCATCATCATCCAGCACGCGACTAGGCGGGGATGGGGTCAGGTCAAAGTTCATGAGGTTGAGGGTCATAAGAGAGAGAGAAACATAACAGAGATGGAACCCCATTTACCACGCCCGTTATACGAGAGAGAGAGAGAGAGAGAGAGAGAGAGAGAGAGAGAGAGAGAGAGAGAGAGAGAGAGAGAGAGAGAGAGAGAGGTATAAACAGATAGACAGCTAGGTATATAGACTGATAGAAGTAGAGAGAGAGAGAGAGAGAGAGAGAGAGAGAGAGAGAGAGAGAGAGAGAGAGAGAGAGAGAGAGAGGTATAAACAGATAGACAGATAGTTATATAGATTGATAGAAGTAGAGAGAGAGAGAGAGAGAGAGAGAGAGAGAGAGAGAGAGAGAGAGAGAGAGAGGTATAAACAGATAGACAGCTAGGTATATAGATTGATAGAAGTAGAGAGAGAGAGAGAGAGAGAGAGAGAGAGAGAGAGAGAGAGAGAGAGAGAGAGAGAGAGAGAGAGAGAGAGAGGTATAAACAGATAGACAGCTAGGTATATAGATTGATAGAAGTAGAGAGAGAGAGAGAGAGAGAGAGAGAGAGAGGTATAAACAGATAGACAGCTAGGTATATAGACTGATAGAAGTAGAGAGAGAGAGAGAGAGAGAGAGAGAGAGAGAGAGAGAGAGAGAGAGAGAGAGAGAGAGTTATAAACAGATAGACAGCTAGGTATATAGATTGATAGAAGTAGAGAGAGAGAGAGAGAGAGAGAGAGAGAGAGAGAGTCTTCTTTCTTCTTCCTTCTCTTTTTTCTAATTCTTTCAAATATGCTCCTTCACTGTAACTTTGAGAGAGAGAGAGAGAGAGAGAGAGAGAGAGAGAGAGAGAGAGAGAGAGAGAGCAATGACCGTGGAATGATTGAGAGGGGGTGGAAGAGGAGGACAGGGGGGAGGGGGGACGAGGGGAGGGGGGACGAGGGGAGAGGAGATGGGGAGGTAAATTAGCCACTGTGGGGAGAACAAGATTTGGCGGTAATGATACAGGTTCGATTTCCCGTTGTGATTGGAAAGTACGTAGCGCCTGTTGTGTTGCGGTTTATTTTGCATATTACATGAAGGAAAAGAGAGATGGAAAAGAGGAAGGGAAGATAAAGAGAGAGAGAGAGAGAGAGAGAGAGAGAGAGAGAGAGAGAGAGAGAGAGAGAATGATTTGGAGGAAGAGGATGAGCTGAGGTAAATGGAGGGGGAGGCTGAATGAGATGGAGGGGAAAAGAGAGAAGGAGAAGGGGAGGGAGAAAGAGAAGGAAGAGAGGCGGTGCTAGGGAAGGGAACGGAAAAAACTGAGAAGGGGAGAGAGGAGGGAGTTGAGGGGGAGGGGAGACCAGAATGGGGGATGGTGGGGAGGAGAGATAGTGGGAGGAGGGGGGAGGTGCCAGAGGGAGGAGAGAGATTGAGAAGAGAGAGGGGAGGAGCAGGGGAGGAGAGGCATCTGAGGAAAAAGAGTTGAAGAGGGAGGTAGGAAGTGACTGAAAGGAAGATACGCAAGAGGAAGCATAGAGGAGGACAGAAGGAATATGGGATGAAGTTGGAGGGAGGGGGGAGGGAAAATGAGGGGGAAGGGAGATGATGAGAGAGACAAGAGGAGGAAAGATGAGGGGTGAGGGTGGGAGGAGGTGAAAGGGAGGAGAAGGGAGAGAAGAGGTGGGAGAGGAGAGTAGAGGAGAGGACAGGAAGAAGAGGAGAAAAGAAGGAACTGTTGGGAAAGGAGAAGGCAAGAGCGAGGAGGAGAGGAAGGAGGGTAATGAGAAAGAAGAAACGAAGGGGGGAAGAGAGGGGAAGGTGAGAGGACTGAAAGGAGGAGGGGAGAGGACGTGGGGGTGAAGCATGAAGAAGGGGAGGGGGAGATGCAGGGAGGAAGTGAACAAGGGGAGTGAAAATCTCGTCACTACCCCACGTGATAATTGTAGCATTGGAGTGAACCTGCAGGCCCTTTTAGCGGAGCACCCCTGGCCTCTGCGATCTCACCAGGTAATTGCTCTGCTGTGGCGAGGTTACTGATGTTTCCTGGTGGCGGTGAGGGAGTAACTACACCCACACACCCACTCACCCACCCACCCACCCATACACATACACACACACATACACACACACACCATCGCGATTCTAAACTGCTCGTGTCTCTAACTGCTTATATTTTCTTGCTGCATCTGCTCAACTGCTAACGTTGCTCATTGATTACTTTCTGCTGTTTCCTGCTGTGAGAGTAACTACACACACACACACACACACACACACACACACACACACACACACACACACACACACACACACACACACACACACACACACACAGTAATCACTCCTTCCTCTCTTTCTCAGTGCATCCACCTTCCTCCCAGTACCCCCTCCGGCCAAAAAGAGAGAGAGAGAGAGAGAGAGAGAAACAAGCCCCCCCTCCCCCTTTCCACTCACGACCCCACTAATTCCAGTCGACACCAGGCACGGCACATGACCCCTGACCCCGCCCTCACCCCACCTGACCTTTCACCCCGGCCTGGTGCGGGTCGCGTGCTGGGATGATGGCGGGCTTCCGGGGGTGATGCTGGGGCGGGGTGATGCTGAGAGTGAGATGAGGGGTGTTGTAGTGGGGTGATGATGGAGTGAGATGAGTCAGTGTGATGAGATGGGAGTGATTTTAGTGGGGTGATGCTGGGTGTAGTGGTGGGGATAGATGAGGGGTGTTTTAGTGAGATGATGCTAGGGTAGGTGGGGTGTGGTGGGGTGAGATAAGGGGTGTCTTAATGGGGTGATAGTGGGGTGAAATGAGAGTAATTTTAGTGGGGTGATGCTAGGTATGGTGGGGTGAGATGAGGGGCCTTTTAGAGGGGTGATGGTGGGGTGGGGTGAGGACTGGTGGGGTGTGATGGGGTGAGGAGAAGGGTGCTTTAGTGGGGTGACAGGATTCTTCTCCCATCCCTCGGAGTAACAAGTATTCTCCCCTCACAACATCCCCTCATATGTCGAATTTACAAAGTGATGAATGGGGGAAGAGAAACACACAGGAGTTTCACTGTATTCCTGTTTAGTTTCGTTGATGAAGCTTTACAAGGAAACTAATTTGGAATAAACCTTGACTCAACCTCGTGTATTCTTCTTCTTTTTTTTATGTGAGGAAGAAGGAACCAAAGGCCGCGAGCCCGCAATTGTTGTTCCTTCCAAGAGAAAAACAAAATACAAGAGAGAGCCAAATTCAAGATCCGATCATTTCGAGATGCCTGGACACACTACGTTTGAAAGACTGAAGATCATAGGAAGCAGGATATACAGAGAGAGGGAGACAGTTCCAGAGTTGACCTGTTGCATAAATGAAGGACCGGGAGTAACGGTTAATTCTTGCATTAGAGAGTTGGACAGAAAAGGGATGAGAGTTTGCTGCTAGACCAGTTCCCCGCCTCTCACAATGTCACATAATCTACAAACTCTCATTAATGCATCAAAGTAAAGCCAATTTAGTCTCCGTATAGTAATGGTGTGGGATCTGTGGGAATCTCAAACTCTCTTAAAGGCATTCTATCAGCTAAAGACAAGGATAGTTCTGTCCAATTCTCTAATGCAAGAGTTAGCCGTTACTCCCAGTCCTTCATTTATGCAACAGGTCAATTCTGGAACTGTCTCCCTCTGTCTGTATTTCCTACTTCCAATGATCTCCAGCAGTCTTTCAGATGCAGTGTGTCCAGGCATCTCAAAACGAACGGATCTTGAATTTGCCTCTCTTTTGTATTGTTTTTGTTTTTTCTTGGAAGGAACGGTTTGCGGGCTCTTGGCCTTTGGTTCCTTCTTTCTTGCATAAAAAAGAAAAAGGAAGGCTTAAAGTAAATCCAGTTCACGAGTATTTTCCCTACGGTGCTAGAGGCGTCTGTGGAATATATAGATTATCGCAATTTTGTTTTAAAATGTGAGGAAGAAGGAACCAAGGGCCGCGAGCCCGCAAAATTGCTCCTTCCAAGAGAAAAACAAAATACAAGAGAGAGCCAAATTCAAGATCCGATCATTTCAAGATGCCTGGACACACTGCGTTTGAAAGACTGGAGATCACAGGAGGCAGGAAATACAGAGAGAGGGAGACAATTCCAAAGTTGAAGTGAAGCCAAATTAGTGTTCCAACAGTAATGATGTTGCATTAGTGGAATCTCAAACTCTCTTAAAGGCATTCCGTCAGCTAAAGACATGGATAGTAAAGCAAGAAGGCTCAAAGTAAAGCCAATTCACATGTATCTTCCCTACGGTGCTAGAGGCGTCTGTGGAATGTATAGATTATCGTAAAGGATGTTGAAGTAAAGCCAATGTACTCTCCCTCAGTGTCAACAAAGAGAGAGCCAATGAGAGAGCAGGCTGGGTGAGGAGGCGTGGCCTATCCCATACGCCACCACCGGAAACGTGACTCACACACACACACACACACACACACACACACACTCACTACATGAAAATGGCCGACAGTGGTAACAATGGCGGAGAGAGAGAGAGAGAGAGAGAGAGAGAGATACACAAGCTCACACGCACACGTAGATATGCAAATATTAGTTACACACACACACACACACACACACACACACACACACACACACACACACACACACACACACACACACACACACTTTTACCTGGACAAATCTCTCTTTCTGTCTGTCTGTCTGTCTGTCTCTCTCACACACACACACACACACACACACACACACGATGGCACGATAAGAGGTGCTAAAACCCAGCGGGGGAGCGCTTGGGTAACCTGCCCCCCTAATTCAAGCTTTCCCACCTCTCTCTCTCTCTCTCTCTCTCTCTCTCTCTCTCTCTCTCTCTCTCTCTTGTACCATGATAAACTTTTTCATGTCTTCACTTCTCACGTCTCTCTTTCTTCTTCCTCTCTCTACTCCACATCGATTTCCATCCCCACGTCTCTCTCTCTCTCTCTCTCTCTCTCTCACACACACACACACACACACACACACACACACACACACACACACATTCTCTTCCCCATCCTCGTCCGTTCTCCTATTCTCCCTAACACAGCCACCCCTCCTCTCTCTCTCTCTCTCTCTCTCTCTCTCTCTCTCTCTCTCACCGCAATCCCCCTGCCTGCGGTCTCTCTCTTGCCGCAGGAGGGATGATGGATGGGCAGATAAGAGAGAGAGAGAGAGAGAGATAAGGAGATAAGAAGTGAGATGGGAGGGACGAGGGTGTTAAGATGTAGGATTTTGGAGGGCCTTCGCGTGGTGACGTTAAAACAGGGATTGGCCAAATCGGGAGTAA
>NC_136990.1:3137274-3172274 GCF_032717465.1 Coenobita brevimanus
GATGGTGGTGGTGATGGTGGTGGTGGTGGTGGTGGTGGGGAAGGGTGGTGGTGATGGTGGTAGATGGGGTGATGATGATAGAGGGGGTGGTGAAATGGGGAGGGATAGGGGTGATGATGATGATGATGGTGGTGGTGGTAGGGGGGGAGGGTAGGAATGTGTGATGATTGTAGTGATGGTGGTGATGGTGGTGGTAGGGAGAGGTAGGACTGTGTGGTGATGGCTGGTGGTAGTGGTAGTAGGGCAAGGGGAAGAATTGTGCGGTGATGACTGTCGTGGTGGTGGTGGTGGTAGTAGGGTGATGATGATGATGATGATGGTGGTGGTGGTAAGGAGGAGGGGTAGGATAGTGTGGTGATGACTGCAGTAGTGGTGATGGTAGTAGTGTGATGAGGTAAATGGTGAGTGATAGTGAAGTGTTGAGCTGATGGTGATGGAGTATGCTAGTGTGATGATAGTAGTAGTGATGAATATGGTGATGATGTGTTAGAGATGGTGGTGATAAGATGGTGTGTGGCAGTGTTAACGATGGTGACGCTGTGTGATGATGTTCAAGAAGGTGATGCTATGGGGTGGTGAATTTCAAAGGTGATGATGGTGATGTGGAGGTAGTGATATTGCTTATGTGTGGTGATGTGGTGATTGGCATGACGATGGCAGTGGTGATAGCAATGATGGTGGTGGTGGTGGCAGTGGTGAAACGAATGATAGTGATGATGTTTCTGGCGTTTGGTGGTGATGTGGTGATAGGAATGGTGGTGGTGATAGGAATGGTGGTGGTGATAGTTGTGGTGATGGGGCTGGTGGTGATGTGGTGATAGGAATGATGGTGGTGATAGTGGTGGTGATTGGGCTGGTGGAGATCCGGTGACAGGAATGGTGGTGGTGATAGTGGTGGTGATGGGGCTGGTGGAGATCCGGTGACAGGAATGATGGTGGTGATAATGGTGGTGATGGGGCTGGTGGAGATCCGGTGACAGGAATGATGGTGGTGATAATGGTGGTGATGTGCTTGGTGTTGAAGTAGTGATAGGGATGATGGTGGTGGTGATAGTGGCGGTGATGTGGCTAGTGGTGATGTAGTGACAGGAATGACAGTGGTGGTGGCAGTGGTGAAAGGAATGATAGTGGTGATGTTTCTGGTGTCTGGTGGTGATGTGGTGATAGGAATGATGGTGGTGATAGTGGCGGTGATGGGTCTGGGGTCTGGTAGGGTCTGAGGTGTGGCTGAGACCAATTTAGACCAAGAGAGACCAGAATTTGAGGTGACAGTCCACAGGGTAGGTTGGTCTATTACCTGAGTCCAAATTATGTGAGGTCTTGGGGCTTGGTTCTCTCTCTCTCTCTCTCTCTCTCTCTCTCTCTCTCTCTCTCTCTAGCAGAATCAAACTATAAACAGAAGTCCTTTTAACACAAGACAACATTCATTTAGCTTTCTGTCTGTCTGTCTATATACCTATCTATCTTTCTGTCTGTCTGTCTCTCTATCCACCTATCTCTTTCTGTCCCTCCAGCTATCCATCAGTCTTCTTACCTGTCTATCTGTCTCTGTGTCTGTCTATCCGTCTATCTTTCTGTCTATCCATTCATCCACCAATCCATCCTTCCATCCATTGATCCATCCATCCATCCATCCGTCACTACCTATCTATCCATCCACCGATCCATCCATCAATCAGTCTATCTCTCCATCTATCTATGTATCTATCTACCTACCTACCTATCTGTACATCTATCTACCCATCTATCTATCTATCTATAACCCCTCTAAAGGAGAAAGCCTAAAGACACCACCTCGTCCCATACATTTTTTCTTCACCATTCCCACCTGAACTAATTCCACTACAATCCTGATCCCCCCCACCAATAAAATCCCTGCCCACCTATCCCACTGTGGTCCAGCTTCGGGTCTTAATGTAGGGGGTATGGGAGGCCTCTAAGCACCTTTCTCATTGCGATTTATTATGGATTTTTAAGACGATTTTTAGGAGATTTTAAGATGATTTTAAGGCGATTTTTTGACGCTTTTTTGACGATTTTTAGATAAGGGGCTTAATGTAGATGGGATGAGAGACTCCGAAGCATCTTTCTCATGGCGATTTATTATGGATTTTAAAGACGGTTTTTTTTATACGATTTTTAGACGATTATTAGCTATTTTTAGGCAATTTTTAGACGATTTATTATGGATTTTAAGACGGTACTCTCATCCCGTATTTAAGTTATCGACGGCTTGATGTAGGTGTAGTGCTGCTCTCAGGTGTCAGCCCTTTCCTCTCCTCCCTCCTTTCCTTCCTTCCTCTTCTGTCTTTCTTTCCTTCATTCTTTCCTCGTTCTTCTGCCTACGGGTGACTTTACACTCCTACTTTTGTCTTTCTTTCCTTCATTCTTTCCTGTTCCTGCTGCCAATGTGACTCTGCACTGAGTGACAAACCGAACGGTTTCCTGTACACCAGGAAACCATTTACTACGCTGGGTGGTAACCATATAACCATATTATGGCGCCTAGTGGTTTAATGGGTAATTGCGGCACTCCAATCGGATTGAGCCGGTGAAGGTTTATATCCAAGGGATGGTTGGGGTTTATTGCCCACGTAATGCCACTCAGGGATGAGTGAGGCTGGTCACTCTCATCTTAAATGTCAGGACCAACTAACCTAACCCCGGGCTCCTACGCTCCTCATGGGGCAACGTAGGACTGGATGATGGATGGATGGATGGACATCTTGGCTATTTTCCTATTTCATATCGAAGGAACGTGTCAGTAATATTTAGCAGGGTAACTGGGTGTAATATCCGGAATAAATCGCTAAGGAAGAGGCGCTACGGAGGTCAAGAGATTCCTTTCCCCAGATTAGTGCCTCTCTCTCCCTCAAGCTGCCCTCCCTCCGGCCCTCCCTTCCTATTAACAAGCATTGATATGATCGCTCGTAAAGGCAATATAAACAATTAGATATGGGCAGTAATGAAGGCAGGGAGAAGGGAGAAAAGGGAGAGGGGAGAAGGGAGAGGGAAAGGGGAGAGGGAGAGGGAGGGTGAGAAGGAGAGGGTAGGGGGAAAGGGAGAGGGGAGGGGGAGAAGGAGAGGGAGGGGGGAAACGAATTTAGTCTGTGAGGGAAATGATACGCATTCCTTCCTTTAGAATTTGTGGTTAGACGGGCGCTGCGTTGGTCGGGACTTGTGGTTTTGGATGCATTAAGGACTGCTGTAAGAGGGGAAGGAAGGAGGGAAGGGGATGGGAGAGGAGGAGGGGGTACTGAAGGAAAGAGAGGAGGGGGATGATGATGAGAGGGAGGAGGAAGAGGGGGAAGGGTGAGTAGAGTTATAATGATGATGATGATGATGATGATAAAGAGGAAAGGTAGGGAGGGGAAGGGAGGGGGTGGAAAGGAAGAGAGAGGAGAGGCAGGATGATGATGAGGAAGATGCGGAAAGAGGGAGAGGGGAGGTAAAGAGGGGAAAGGAAAGGGGAGGAGGAAGAAGAGGAGGAAAGAGAGGAGAAGTAGGATGGGGAAGAGGGAAGGGAAGAGGAGGAGGAGGGAAGAGAGAGAGGGGAGGCAGAGAAGGGAGGAGGAGGGGAGAGGGAAGATAAGGAGAAAAAGAGAGGAGAGTTAAGATGATGATGATGATGATGATGATGAGGGGGACAGAGAGAGAAGAATGTGGATGGGAACTGAAAGGTGAGGGATGGCAGGTAAGGGGCTGATGAGGAGGTGACAGTGACAATGGGAGAAAGACAAAGAGCCTAGGGCAGTGAGATAAGTGGGGGGAATGAGCAGAAATGATGATGATGATGATGATGATGATGAAGGGGAGAGGGAGAAGAGAATGTGGAAGGGAAATGGATGCTGAGGGGGGGACAGGAGAGGGATGGGGAGGAGAGGCACAGGGAGGGGGAGGAGGTGAGGGTGACAGGAGTAGACAGAAGGTAACGTGAAAGGAGATGATGACGATGATGATGATGAATGGGACAGAGACGAAGGAAGGTGAGGGATGACAGAGGGAGGGGGAGACAGACAGGGGAAGGAGGAGGTAGACAGGGAAAGAGAGAGAGAGAGAGAGTAGGAGCCTAAGGATGACAGGAGGGGAGGTGAAACTGACAGGGGAAGAGTAGGGGGGGGAGGATAACAGGGATGAATAGAGAAAGGACTTTGAGATGACAGAAGGAAGATGGGGAGGGGGTAAGGAAGGCAGTAGGGGTGAGGACAGGAGCGGGAATAACAGGGAGGGGGTGACAGCATGGGGTAGGGGGTGACAGGGAAGGGGTAGGGGTGACAGGGGGTGATAGTGACAGTAGCTGACAGGTGACGGCCGCCGCTGTCACCACACACACCGCCTTCACATTATTTAAGTTACAGTGACCATTAGGAGGGGTCTGGACGGAGGCTGGGTTGGATGGAGGTGAGAGAGAGAGAGAGAGAGAGAGAGAGAGAGAGAGAGAGAGAGAGAGAGAGAGAGAGAGAGAGAGAGAGAGAAAGAGAGAGAGAGTACGAAGACAAAGAGGAAGAAAGGAAAGGAAAGGACGTGAAAGGTAAAAGGAGAGAGAGGAAAATGCAGGAGCATAAAGTGGAGTAGAAAAAGAGCGAGAGAAGGTATGAGAAAGAGAGAGAGAGAGAGAGAGAGAGAGAGAGAGAGAGAGAGAGAGAGAGAGAGAGAGAGAGAGAAACGAAGGAACACTCACAGAACACAACACCCTAGAACTGTTCTCAGAATCGACATACTTTGCTCTTGGCTGATCATCAACCATTCCATTAAGTTTCCAGTCAGATTAAAAGTGCATTAATATGGCCCATCAATTGACCTTGCCTTGTGATCATGACCTCTGATTGTCTAAAAAAAAAAAATCAAATTATTTCATCCTCCTCTCTGCCTAAAACCTTCCATCAATTTTAGTCTCCATCAGAAAAAAAAAAAAAAATTAAAGTTGACCTTGTATTGTGACCTTGACCTTTGACCTACGTACTTCAAGAACAGTAGGTCAACCCCTGGACTAACCTTCAACCTGTCCACCAAGTTTGGTTAAAATTCGATTAATACTGTTATAGCTACTGGCATCCATATCACCTTCCACATCCCTATCCACACCCATGTAGAGTTGAAAGGTGTCAGTTTAAGGCCTCTTTACACACACACACACACACACACACACACACACACACACACACACACACACACACACACACACACACACACACTCCCACATCCTTCCTCATAAGCATTGACCAAAGCCTTACTCTCCTCTCTCTCTCTCTCTCTCTCTCTCTCTCTCTCTCTCTCTCTCTCTCATCCATCCAAGTCCCCCACCAATACCTCATTATCTTCACTAATTGACCCGCCCATCTGAGGTAATTACATGATAACTACAGGGTAATTAAAGAGGTGATTGATTCCTACCATACTGCCCTACCATGAGATTCTATGCTGCCATGATGGGAGGGATGAAGGAGAGAGAGAGAGAGAGAGAGAGAGAGAGAGAGAGAGAGAGAGAGAGAGAGAGAGAGAGAGAGAGCTGCTGTAGGTCTATATTTATTAGGCAGTGTGCTTGTTAGTGTCTCTTATCTCTCTCTCTCTCTCTCTCTCTCTCTCTCTCTCTCTCTCTCTTCTCAATCAATTATATTCACTGAGAAAATTAATGTAAAATCAAGGAGCTGTAGGGACGAGTGAGATAACAGCCAGTAATGAGGAGGAGGAGGACGAGGAAGAGGAGGAAGAAGAGGAAGAAGAATAGGAGGAGGAGGAAGAGGAGGAGGAGGAGGAGGAGGAGGAGGAGGGAGAGTAGGGAGATGAAAAAAGATGAAGAAGAAGAAGAAGAAGAGGAGGAGGAGGAGGAGGAAGATTAGGAGGAGGAGGAAGAGGCAATGTGGCCTGACCAGTCCATCATATCAAACAAAACTTAAAAGGAGTTGAGCTGGTTATATATACTGATAACGAGAGAGAGAGAGAGAGAGAGAGAGAGAGAGAGAGAGAGAGAGAGAGAGAGAGAGAGAGAGACGTCACACACACACACACACACACACACACACACACACACACACACACACACACACACACACACAGGCGGGGGTCTGTGTAAATTAAAGATTAGATCAATTAACCACAATCAAATGTAAAAAAAGGATTGTAGGTACTAAAATTCGATAAATAATAAATGAGAAGGAAGTAGATACCCTAGAGACAATAATAATAATAATAATAATAATAATAACACCAACAATGAGAAAGCAAGCAAGCAAGCCAATTAAAAAGGTAAATAAACAGATAATGAAAAAAACAGCAAAACCAGTCGAGCAGGTAGGAGCGACAGGTGGATAACGAGTTGGTAGGACAGGTGGTGGGTCTCCTTGCCACGCCCTGCCCCTAACTTGGTAGCAACACTAACTTGGTAGCAACACTAACTTGGTAGCAACACTAACTTGGTAGCAACACTAACTTGGTAGTAACACTAACTTGGTAGCAACACTAACTTGGTAGCAACACTAACTTGGTAGCAACACTAACTTGGTAGCAACATTACTTTGGTAGCAACACTAACTTGGTAGCAACACTAACTTGGTAGCAACACTAACTTGGAGTAACACTAATTTGGTAGCAACATTAATTTGGGATGCCATTGCCTTGGTGTGTGTGTGTGTGTGTGTGTGTGTGTGTGTGAGAGAGAGAGAGAGAGAGAGAGAGAGAGAGAGAGAGAGAGAGAGAGAGAGAGAGAGAGAGAGAGAGAGAGAGAGAGAGAATGTCATGATGGCCGTAGTGCAAGATACGTGTGTGAAAGAAAATATTATATTGTAAAGCCGTTTTCCTTTTTACTGCAACAGGTCCACGAAAACTTAGGTAACCCGTAAGGTGAGCGAATCTTAACGAATTCTATCTATCGATTTAACCACTTCACTTCTATCAAAACTAATTCTAATCCAAACACACCTCTAACTCTTCTAACTTAACACTGGCTATTTCTAACTTTAAACCTATTCTACCTATCGAGACCTGACCCTACCCTGACAAACTCCTGATCTACGTGCCTCCCTTACCAACCCACGCCCTCTCTACCTCTGCCAACTCCTACCAACTCCTCCCTACCAACTTCTCACTATGTGCTGACCTACCTGTGTGAGTCCTTACCTACCTCTTTCCTGCCTACCTTACCTACCCCTGTCTATCCCTCCCCTGCCGACCCCCAAACAGCTCTTCCCTACCTTTCACTTCTTGTCAGTCTCTTCCTACCAATCAACCCTTCCCTGCCAACCTCTGACTAGCTCCACTGCTGACCCTGTGTGTTCCTTTACCTGCCACTTCACTGCCTACCCCTGCCTAACCCTCTCCTGCCTACCCTGCACCACCAACTCTACATACCCTGCCCTACATACTCCTAATCCCTCTCCTGCCCTACCTATCCTTTCCCTACCTACCCCTGCCTTCTTGCCCTTACCTACCACTGTCTACCTTCCCCTGCCTATCCCTCTCCTGTTTACCCTGCCTCACGTACTCTACATTCCTTGCCCTACACACCCTTGTCAAGCCCTCTCCTGCCCTACCTATCCTTTCCCTACCTATCCCTACCTTCTTGCCCTTACCAAACACTGCCTGCCTACCCCTTCCTATCTCTCTCCCGCCTCACCTACTTTATATACCTTGCCCTACATACTCCTAATCCCTCTCCTGCCCTACCTATCCTTTCCCTACTTACCCCTGCCTTCTTGCCCTTACCTACCACTGCCTGCCTACCCCTTCCTATCCCTCTCCTGCCTCACCTACTTTACATACCTTGCCCCATATACTCCTAATCCCTCTCCTGCCTTACTTAACCCTTCCTTACATACCCCTGCCTTCTCACCCCTACTTACCACTGTCTGCCTACCCCTGCCTATCCCTGCCTACCCTCCCCTGCCTACGACAACCATTAGCAAGGGGGAGAGGCTACGATGAGCACTTCCACGTCCTCTACGGCAATAAACGTCAGGATGGAAGGCTCAACCGGGGTTCAGAAAGGCACTGTATTTATCAACATTCCTAAATTTGTGTATAATATTCTTTCTATATACATGTGTGTGAGGTGTAGGGAGGGGGAGGCCAAGGATGAGATGGAGGGATGGAATGGAGAGGTAACCGGGGTTCAGAAAGACATTATATTTATCAATGTTCCTAAATTTGTGTATATTATTCTTTCTATATACATGTGAGTGAGGTGGAGGGAGGTGGAGGCCAAGGATGGGATGGATGGAAGGATTGGAGAGGTATATGAGAAAGGAGGGTGTGAGTTAGGGGGTGGAGAGTGAGAGACTAACTAGGAGAATGTGTGAGGTGGAAGAGGGAAGAGGGAGGAGGAGACCAAGGAAGGAGGGATGGAACAGAGAGGTATATGAGAGAGGAGGGTGTGAGTTGGGGGGTGGAGAGACTAACTAGGAGTGTATGTGAGTGAGGTGGAAAGGGGGAAAGGAAGGGGGAGGCCGAGGATGAGATGGAGGGATGAAGAGGAGAGGTACATGAGAGAAGGGGGTGTACGGTAGGGGGAGGGCAGGGAAATGGCAGGGGACAGGGCGACATGGAAGCGATTTGATTCTGGTAACCCTTTACTGGATTAAGGCGTCTGGCTATAGATAGATAGATAGACAGACAGACAGACAGATAGAGAGATAAATAGATAGATAGATGTATGTTTTCCTTCACTCATAAAACTACTCACTTCTGTACAGTTGAATTAGAGTGAATTATGGAGGGAATGATATACAGGAAAATAATATGATAGGGATAATAGTTCACTTTTTATTGCATTCTTATTATCAAGGACCCGTATTCTCCAAGGAAGCTCCCTAACACCTCTTCCTTGGCGATTTATCTTGCTTGTTATACGCTGCTGTACTCCTCTGTGTTAAAGCATTCTTATATCACATCTGCATAAGTAAGGTACAAAAGGATATGAGACAGTCAGATCCAAAAATAAATCGCTGAGGAAATGGTGTTAGGGACTTAAGATGCTTCATAAATAAGACGCAAGGGTCCATATTCACGTCGGATAAGGAAGCTCCCTAACACCTTTTCCTAGGTGAATTATCTTGCCTGTTATACGCTACTGTACTCTCCTGTGTTAAAGCATTCTAATATCACATCTCCTTAAGCATGAACAAGCCAGATCCAAAAATAAATCGCCGAGGAAAAGGTGTTAGGGACCAGAATAGACCCCAGGAGGCTCTGAGGTAGCTGAGATGGTGAAGATAGCCGCTCTAGACAGGTGACGGGGACGTGGTGTGTTTTGACAGAAGCACTTTTTCGACAAAGGATTAAGCAGGATGAAAGGAAACGTTAAGGGAGGAAGGACTCTAAGCACGTGAGGTTTGAGGCGCCTTAATCTTCTAGGGGATAATTTAGAATGAGAAGAAAGGCGTATGAGCGAAAGGAAGAGGCTATGGTATGTTTTGAAAGAAGAGATTAAGTAGGATGAGAGGAGACGTTAAGGGAGGGAGAACTCTAAGCACGTGAGTTTTGAGGTTATATTTTCTTCTAGAGGATAACTTGGAATGAGAAGAAAGACGTTTGGACAAAGGGAAAAGGCGATGGTTTGCTTTGACAGAGCTGCCCTTTTACAGACGATTAAATAGGATGAGAAGAAGGGCTAAGGGAGGAAGGACTAGAGGCAGGTAAGTTTTGAGGCTATTTTATCTTCTAAGGGATAATTTAGAATGAGAAGAAAGGCTTAGGGAAGAAGAAATCCATCCACGTGGGTCTTGTGATGCTCATTTCTTCTAGGAGATAAAACAGGATGAGAAGAAGGAGGAAAAAGGACAAGAGGCAGGTGAATATTGCGACAGTCCTTTCTTCTAGAGGATAAAATTGGATGAGAAGAAAGAGGAGAATGGACAAGAGGCAGGTGAATATTGTGACAGTCCTATCTTCTGGGGGATAAAATTGGACTAGAAGAAAGCCTGAGGAAAAGGTACAAGAGGCACGTGAGCTTAGTCTTATCATGATCTCAGTCAGGGTTGAGGTGGAGCCTTTTGTGAAACTTGAGCCTCTTCCTCGTAAAAATGATGCTGTTGATTTGGACGTGTATTTATAAAGGAACCTAACAATTTATAAAACACACACGCACACACACACACACACACACACACACACACACACACACACACACACACACACACACACACACACACACACACACACACACACACACACACACACACACACACACACACACACACACACACACACACACACACACACATCTTCTCTACATACGCATACACAAACCCCTCCTTCCCACACCTTACCCCAACCATCCCCTACACACACACACACACACACACACACACACACACACACACACACACACACACACACACACACAACTAGCTTGACTGTGATGTATTTGGAAGCTGTATGAATCAAGACAAATGTATATATATATATAAATCTTACCTAGAATCTAAGCAGAGAATGGTTTACGAATTCATCCCTCGATCTCACTCTACAATATACCACTCTTGTGTTAGGGGAAAGGGGAGACGGAGGGGGAGACCGAGAATGACATAGAGGGATGGAGTGAAGTGGTATATGAGAGAAGGAGTGTGTACGAGAATGGAAGTATTTCTCTTGATATCAAGTCCAGAGTTAGGAAATAATAGATCAGTAAGAATTGATACTGTTACCTACACTGCTACAAAAACGTATATATATATATATATATATATATATATATATCTATATATATATATATATATATATATATATATATATATATATATATATATATCAAACACCAGGGCGTCAAAAAATGAAAAAAAAAGGTATATAATTACTGATATCTTAAGTGCAGAGTTGAAACACGTTCAGAAAAGCAATTTATACTGATATTTTTAAGCGCAATCAGAAAACCCAGGAAAATCTGTAAATATTTAGAAGAAACCACTGTTGGATTCGAAGTAGTTTTCAGTGTTCCCTGTATCGGGCCATTTCTGGACACTTCTGTAACACTTCCCTCTATGATTAATACCTTCCCCTTTGAGGTCATTAATCCTACTTGGGGTCATTAGTAACCTCAGAGGCCATTTGAGACGGAAAGGTCATAGAAGAAAAGTGATACGGTACCAAATCTATCTGTCATTCTATAGCCAGACGCCATAATCCCGTAAGAGGTGGCTGTTTGTCTCGAGTTAGTTGTTTTACAGGGAGGGGCACTAACCCTCCACCGACCCACTTGCTGGCACGTAGGGAACAAGTAAGGGTTGGTTATATAGTTACCACCCAGCGTTGTAAATGGTTTTATGAGATAACAACAGAAAAAAAAAATGACTGAATTCTAGTTGTGGCTTCAGCTAAATATTATCCGGAATATCTATGTTAGTTGTTTTACAGGGAGGGGCACTAACCCTCCACCGACCCACTGGCTGACACGTAGGGAATATGTAAAGGTTGGTTATATGGTTACCACCCAGCGTTGTAAGTGGTTTTATGAGATAACAACAGAAAAAAAATAAAAATGCTTGAATTCCAGTCGTGGCTTCTGTTAAATATTATCCGATAAATCTACATACATGCTCTATACCCCGGTAGCTGTGATGGAAGGCGTAATTTCACGGTGCGGGATTACGTGCATGAAGTGATAGACTAATGTATTATCTGGCTTAATGGCGACCTAAAGCGTTAACTCAACCACGAAAATAATTGTCGATTCGAGCAGGTGGAGCCCAAACACCTAGCAATTCAGGGTGTGGATAATAACGCCAATTTAGCTAACAAAATGCAAATTAATTAACGGGAATAATGCAGAGCGACTCGGCGGAGGTAATTCTGAATAAATCAATCACCCGCGGGCACCAAAACCAGACCGGAACGAAAACGGGCGCCCAGAGAGAATGAATCCCAGCACACTTGAACGCGGCTTTGTTTACATCCGGGACTCCCGTTCGGTTTGGAGATTTCGAAGGTCCTTTCCTCGGCGATTTCTTTCACACATACACTTAAATATCCTTCTATATGTTACCAATTTATGCTACATCGTTAGTAAGTAAAAATTAAAATAAAGGAAGTGAATATTCTGGCGCGATACACATTATAAATCGCGAAGGAAGAGGTCCGCTGATGTCTTCTGTGCCAGGAAGTATAAAGCCGAGAAAATAATATCGTGACTCTTACCTCAGATAAAATTAGACCTGAATCATGTTCCTGTATATCCTGTTAAGTTCCTGTTTATGCTGTTAATTTTCTACTCTAGGCTTTTGTTGATAAAAATAACAGACATACGCATGAATGGGAAGGTACTGAGGAATTTGTAAAAAGTTTCTTTCACTGTGTGAAAATGTAAAGACGAATAAAATAGAGATAAATTGTTTTGGAACCCTGTAGACTAATACACAAAAGCTGGCCTGCTATTCCACTGTGTTTACACTTAGGGCACGTCCTTCACCTTCCTCCCTGACGCATCATGTTAAAGAGAATCATGTATGGGCAGAGAAATATACCAAACCTCTCTCACCTTTGGAAAATCAGCCAGCAGAGGGAAGTGAGAAGTTCAAGAGGTGCTATTTTAGGTAAACTTTTATGTCTATGGGCAGAGAAACATACCAAGCCTCTCTCAACTTAGGAATATGAAGGAAATGAGGAAATAGAACAACTGAGGAGGTGAAATATTAGGTAGACTTCTGTGTGTATGGGTAGAGAAACATACTAAACCTCTCAAAGCTAAGGAATATTAACTAATAGAAGAAAGGTGAGGAGTGAAAGAGGTGAAATATGAGGGATACTTTTATATCTATGGCCAGAGAAACATATCAAGCCTCTCTCAGTTTAGGAATATTAGCAACCAAAGAAGTGAGAGGCAGAAGTGAAATATTTGAGCAGAGAAACATACCAAGCCTCCCTCAGCTTAGGAATATTACCCAGCAGAGGAAAGTGAGATGTGGAAGAGGTTAAAATTGAAGCAAACTTTTCCTCTGACTGTAAAAGCAAGAGGAGGGAAAAGCGAGAGGTGGAAGAGGTGAAAAAGAATACCGGTACAAACTTTTATCCCAGCTGTAGAAGTGTAAGCAAATTGGAAGGTGAAAAATGGAAGAGGTGAAAAATGGAAGGAAGTGAGGAGAGGAAGAAATGAGACTATCTTCTTTCCCAAGCTGTACAAGGGAGAGAAGCCTCACAATAAGTTCCCCGCGCCTGAACAAAGCCTCAATTTGTTCCTGGACAACGGATAACAGGGGGAACTGGTAATTAACAGAGGCTGGGAGGAAAGGGAAGAAAAGGAACCAGAACCGAGAAAAACAGGGTGGCGATTTGTATGTAGATGTGGCGGTGTGTGTGTTGTATTTGGGAAAGACCACCCACAAGAGGAATACACACCTCACACATACACACACACCGCACGCACACGCACACACATGCAAACAAGCCAGCAAACTCACAAACACACGCACACGCAAACAAATAAGCAAACTCAGGCACGCAAAGTTTGATACCTTCTCTGTCTATCTGTTTGTTCTCTCGTCTGTCTGTATGTCTCTCAGCCTCTGTCTCTGTCTGTCTGCCTGTCTGCCTCTCTCTCTCTCTCTCTCTCTCTCTCTCTCTCTCTCTCTCTCTCACACACACACACACACACACACACATACACACTGGCAGCAATCCCCCCTCTCTCTCTCTCTCTCTCTGTCTCTCTCACACACACACACACACACACACACACACCATGAGGAGAAGATAATGTACTAGTGCAGATGACAGAGGGGGCAAGGAAAAAAAATATGATTAACTGACACAAGAAGCATTAAGAGAGAGACAAACATGAGTGTAAAGAGAGAGAGAGAGAGAGAGAGAGAGAGAGAGAGAGAGAGAGAGAGAGAGAGAGAGAGAGAGAGAGAGAGAGAATGCACTCCTTCTGCATTCGTTATATTTTTTTACTCGCCATCTGCTTCCTTGCGTGTGTGTGTGTGTGTGTGTGTGTGTGTGTGTGTGTGTGTGTGTGTGTGTGTGTGTGTACCAATATGTATGTGTATCTGCATGTGCGTAAATGTGTGTGTGTATGTATGTGCGTTTCGCGCTTGCTTGCTCAACTGAGAACTTGTCCTTGTTTTTTAACGTGTGTGTGTGTTTTTGAGTATGTGCGTGCGTGCGTGTCGTGTACGTGTTAATGTGCGTTGGTGTACACATGCTCTCTCTCTCTCTCTCTCTCTTAGGAAGTTAGGGGGTTGGGAAGGGGAAGGCTAGGTTAGGGAGGGGTAGGGGAGGGTAGGAAGGGGTAGGGGAGGTTAGGAAGGGGTAAGGAAGGTTAGGAAGGGGTGGGAAAGGTTATGAAGGGGTGGGAAAGGTTAGGAAGGGGTAGGAGAGGTTTGGAAGGGGTAGGGAAGGTTAGGAAGGGGTGGGAGAGGTTAGGAAGGGATAGGGGAAGTTAGGAAGGGGTAGGAGAGGTTTGGGGGGGTAGGAGAGGTTTGGAAGGGGTAGGGGAGGTTAGGAAGGGGTTGGAGAGGGTAGGAAGGGGTAGGAGAGGTTTGGAAGGGGTAGGGGAGGTTAGGAAGGGGTTGGAAAGGTTATGAAGGGGTGGGGGAGGGTAGGAAGGGTAGGGGAGGTTAGGAAGGGGTAGGGGAGTGATTTAGGAGGGGGTAGGGGAGGTAAGGAGGGGGTAGGGGAGGTTGGAGAGGGGTAGGGAAGGTTAGGAAGGGGTAGGGGAGGTTAGGAAGGGGTAGGGGAGGTTGGAAGGGGTAGGGGAGGTTAGAGAGGTAGGGGAGGTTATAATGGGGTAGGGGAGGTTAGGAAGGGGTGGGGGAGGGTAGGGGAGGTAAGGAGGGGGTAGGGGAGGCTAGGAAGGGGTAGAAGAGGTTAGGAAGGGGTAGAAGAGGTTAGGAAGGGGTAGGGGAGGTTAGGAAGGGGTAGGAGAGGTTAGGAAGGGGTAGGGGAGGTTAAGGAAGGGGTAGGGGAGGTAAGGAAGGGGTGGGGGAGGTTAGGAAGGGGTAGGGGAGGTTAGGAAGGGGTAGGGGAGGTTAGCAAGGGGTGGAGAAGGTTAGGAAAGGGATAGGGGAGGTAAGGAAGGGGTAGGGGAGGTTAGGAAGGGGTAGGGGAGGTTATAATGGGGTAGAAGAGGTTATGAAGGGGTAGGAGAGGTTAGGAGGGTGACTACTAACCTCCCTACTAGACTACCACTACTAGTTCTAATCTTTACACCTTGGAACAAGTTTTAGAAGCTTTTATGAAGGCTGACCCTACCTGGCCCTTCTGCCCAGCTTCCTCTCTCTCTCTCTCTCTCTCTCTCTCCTCCTCTTTTTCCTTCTCCCCCCTTTGTTTCTCTCTCTCTCATCTCCTTCTCATACTCCTCCCCTCTCCATTTCCTTCCTCTCTCTCTCTCTCTCTCTCTCTCTCTCTCTATCTATCTATCTATCTATCTATCTATCTCTCTTCCTCTTTTTCCTTCTCCCTCCCTTGTTTCTCCCCCTCTCATCTCCTTCTCATACTCCTCCCCTCTCCATTTCCTTCCCCTCTCTCTCTCTCTCTCTCTCTCTCTCTCTCTCTCTCTCCTTCTGTCTATCCCACTCCTCCCCTTTTGTCCTCAACTTTACCTTTCCCTCTTTCCCCCTTCTCTCTCTCTCTCTCTCTCTCTCTCTGTCTCTCTCTCTCTCTCTCTCTCTCTCACCCAACAGCCCTGAGTGAGAGATTACAGGGGCATAGGGAGCCAGATAATTCACGTCACTGTCCATGATAAGGGAGATGAGAGTGACCATAGCTTTAGCATCGAGATCCCATGTATAAAAATTCTCAACAGTCCTTTCACATTAACTTGGCCCAGAATGTCGTCCTTTGGCAGCTTATATCTCCTATTTCAGTGGTAGAAGAAGATGATACTACGGCTCTACATCCTCTCCAAAGCTCTTCTTCGTGACTAGCATGATTTTCGTCCTTTGGTAGCAACGTTCCTCCTATTTCAGTGGTTGAAACGTTAATACTATGGCTCTACATCCTCTCCAAAGCTCTTCTTCGTGACTAGCATGGTTTTCGTCCTTTGGCAGCTTATATCCTCTATTTCAGTGGTAGAAAAAGATAATACTATGGCTCTACATCCTTTCCAAAGCTCTTCTTCGTGACTAGCATGGTTTTCCTCTTTTGGCAGCTATTTTCCCCCTATTTCAGTGGCAGAAAAAGATGATACTACGGCTCTACATCCTTTCAATAGCTCTTCTTCGTGACTAGCATGATCTTCGTCCTTTGGAAGCAACGTTCCTCCTATTTCAGTGGTTGAAAAGTTAATACTACGGCTCTACATCCTCTCCATAGCTCTTCTTCGTGACTAGCATTAGCAGTGTTAGTCTATTTTAACAACTAAGAATTCAACATGGAGGGACGGCAATTTTAGGCCAGGTTAGAATGAAAAGAGTATAGCTTGTGATGAAAAGTGCATCTCTTTATCTTGAATGCTGAGCTGTAACAATAGATTAAGCCTAAATATATGATGCTAGTCATGAAGAAGTGCTATGGAGAGGATGTATAGCCGTAGTATTGTCTTATTCTGCCACTGAGCTACGTGAAATAAGCTGCAAGGGGAGAGAAATCTGGGCCAACTTAAGGTGAAAGGAGTATAGTTTGATAGCTAAGCGTTTGGTAGCTGTGTTACGTGTTCCCTACGTGTCAACAAGTGGGTTGGTGGAAGGTTAGTGCCCCTCCCCGTAAAATAACTAACTCAAAGACAAACGGCCACCCCTATATGGGATTATAGTGTTTGGCTATAGATGGATAGGTAGATAGATAGGTAGACAGATAGATAGATGAATATACACGTAAAGGCACCTAATATAAGTAATTTTATACATAAGATTAAGCTTAAGAAAGACTATGGATATGGGCTTTGATGTGAGCGCCCATAAGGACTCACATAAACTACCTTCCTTTATCAAACGAGGGGCTTCCATATCACGAAGAGGAGGAGGGAAGGAGGGAAGGAAGGAAGGAAGAAAGGAAGGAAGGAAGGAGGGAGGGAAGGAGGGAGGGAAGAGAGAGAGGAGAGAGTGGTGAAAAAAATAGTAAATGTTTTTTTCTTTTCCGCCATACACTGGGTCTCCATCCCTTCTTCTGTCTTTCCATCCACTTTCTCTCTCTATCCATCCATCCACCTAACTTAACCACACACACACACACACACACACACACACACACACACACACACACACACACACACACACACACACACACACAATTCTGTCTCCCCTCTTTACGTCTAATCAGTGTTTGCTTGGCTTTATATTTGCATTATAATTCACAGGATCATAAATTTACCCACACTCGACCTGCAAAAACCACACGTAATGCTGTTTGTGTTTGCGTGTGTGTGTGTGTGTGTGTGTGTGTGTGTGTGTGTGTGTGTGTGTGTGTGTGTGTGTGTGTGTGTGTGTGTGTCCTCTCCACCCTATCTCTCCCTCTCTCTCTTTCTGTATGTTTCTGTTTGTGTGTGTACTCCCCCCCTGTGTGTGTGTGTGTGTGTGTGTGTGTGTGTGTGTGTGTCCCAATAATATATAGCCAACTTTTCTCCAATTTACTCTCAATGACTGATGAAGGAGCTCTCTCTCTCTCTCTCTCTCTCTCTCTCTCTCTCTCTCTCTCTCTCTCTCTTTTGGGCCAGAGTAGGGAAGTATCCGGATTCCTAATAGATAGAGTCAGAGGGGTATTGGTGTCGATGAGGTGGATTTAATTAAGGGGTATCACCTGTCTCACCTGTAATTATAAAGACTGATTGGGTTACCTGGCCGCTGCTCTTTCTTGTGTGTAAAGTAAGTCAACACGACCGTCAAGACTACTACTACTACTACTATTACTACTACTACTACTGCTGCTGCTACTATTACTACTACTACTACTACTACTACTACTACTACTACTACTACCACTACTACCAATCACCTTCCTTCACTACTTCCATTCCTGCATACACGTTCACTTCCACTATAACTTATTCTCTCCTCTTTTCCTTTCATTACTACTACTATTACTACAACTACTGCTACTGCTACTACTACTACTACTACTGCTACTACTACTACTACTACTGCTACTACTACTACTACAACCAATCCACTTCCTGCATCACTTCCATTCCTCCATACACCCTCACTTCCACTAAAACTTCTCTCTTCCATTCATTTTCCCTCCTCATTCCTATATATATATTTTTCAGCATTCCTCTCTCCTTAAATACCAAGGAGGGTATTCTCATGTGGTTAGGAAGCGTATTAACACCTTTTCCTTACCGATTTATTCCTGTCTCGTTACTATATTCCCCTCACTAAAACTTATTCTCTCCTCATTTCCATTCATTTTCCCTTTTCATCTCTAATTTTTTTTTTCAGCATTCCTCTCCCCTTTAAAACCCAGGGAGGTATTCTCGTGGGGTTGGGAAGCGTAGTAACACCTTTTCCTTACCGATTTATTCCTGCTACTTCATTATATTCCTCTCACGCTATCAGACACGTTGTTATGGATTTACCTGGCATCTGTTCTTAATTGCTATATGGGATGATGAGGATGCCAGAGTGAGGCTTCAGGGCTTCATGGAGAGTGAAGCTGTGAGCGTGAGAATTGACTTTCATAGACTGCAACCTATGTGTGACCAGGGTTCGTCTTCCCATCGGTCCAAAAGCACCCTAACACCTCTTCCCAAGCGATTTATTTTTGGGTGTGGCTGGGTAATATTTTCTGATACGTTTAGCAGTGTGGCGATATTAGAAGGATTTGTGTAGCCCAGAAGAGGACAGTAAGGTGTAATTAGCCAAATGAATCACTTAGGAAAAGGTGTTAGGGGACTTCCTTATATAATGAGAATATCGGACTTGGTGTGTTTTGTGTGTGTGTGTGTGTGTGTGTGTGTGTGTGTGTGTGTGTGTGTGTGTGTGTGTGTGTGTGTGTGTGTGTGTGTGTGTGTGTGTGTGTGTGTGTGTGTCAGCGCGCGCGAGCGTGCGTGCGTGCGTGTGCGTGCTAAGAGGGAAGAAACCTCGTGCTCCATCTAGAACACGGCCTAGAAAGACAGATTCCCAGATAGGTAGATAGATAGATAGACAGAGGGGGGAGATGAGGTGTGGGTAGGGGGAGGGGGATAGGGGGTCAGGGGGGTAGAAGGGAGGGGGATACATGAGGGGGATAGGGGGCAGGGGTTAGAAGGGGATTAGAAGGGGGGAATAGAAGGGAGGGGGATAGAAAGGAGGGGGATAGAAGGGAGGGGGAAGGGAGGGGGATAGAAGGGAGGGGGAAGGGAGGGGGATAGAAGGGAGGGGGAAGGGAGGGGGATAGAAGGGAGGAGGATAGAACGGAGGGGAATAGAAGGGAGAGGGAATAGAAGGGGAGGGGGAAGGGAGGGGCTCAGGTACACGGAAAGATGAGTAAAGATCTCATAAGGGGACATGGGATGGCAGGGTGAGAGAAAAGGGTAGGGATGGACGGACAGGGTGACAGGGTAGACGGAGATATTGTGGATGATAATATAGTGCAACGACAGCAAGAGGACGGGGAATGGACAGGATAGGGCTGAGAGGACTGGGATTATAGACAGACAGACAGGGGACAAGAGGGAATTATAGAGGACAGGATGAGAGAAATATGAGTGAGAGACCTGTAGCTAGTGGACGGGTAGGGCTGGGAAAGCTGGGATTATGGACAGAAAGACAGTAGACAGGAGGGAATTATAGAAGACAGGATGAGAGAAATATGACTGAAGGACTGAGAGGAAATAGGAGAATTGACGGGGTAGGGTTGAGAAGGCTGGGGTTAGGAAGAGACAGGTCAGAGGACAGGATGGAATTAGAGAGGAGTTAGATGAAGAAATATGACTGAAGGACTGAGAGGAAATGGACGGAGAATTGACGGGGTAGGGTTGAGAAGGCTGAGGTTAGGAAGAGACAGGCTAAAGGACAGGATGGAATTAGAGAGGACTTGGATGAAGAAAGATGGCTGCAACCTTAGGCAAGATGGGTGTGGGACAGAGACGAGGGGACAGGGTGAAAAATAACAGCAGCTAAAGACAGGGAAGAGGCATAGAAGACCACAAAAATAAGACCAAAAAAGAGGGAGGAAAAAAAAAGATTGAGAAGCGGGGGAAGTGGACAGGAGATGGGTGTGAGGCAGGGACAGGAGGACAGGTGGGAATTAAGAGCAGGTAAGGACAGGGATGGGGACGTAAGGGATAGGCAGCCTGAACCCCCCTGGCCACAGTCCTCTATATATCCCTCACCTCTCTAGCCAACTCGTCTATTAGCGTCATGTGTGACCTCCCTTTACGGTATGATTGTGTGAATTTCCATGTAATCCCACGTCAGTTCATAGTGCCAGGGAGAGAGGGAAGGAGGGAGGGAGGGAGAGAAGGAGGGAGGGAGAGAAGGAGGGAGGGAGGGAGAGAAGGAGGGAAGGAGAGAAGAGAGAGAGTAAACAGTAACAGACTTAATGTTTTTTATTTCTTATATATACCGGTAATACAATGACCTGATGATTATGAGAAGGTAGTGTGAGGGAGGGAGGGAGGCAGGGAGTGAGTGAGGGAGGGAGGGAGAGAAAACAGGGGAAAAAAGGGAGGTAGAAAATGAGAGAAGAAGACACGAAGGGGGGGGGGGCAAGGAGGGAGGGAGAGAATGAGAAAAAAATGAAGAGGAGAGAAAGAGCGAGACTTGGAAGGAGAGGGAGAGAAAGGGGAACAGAGGGAGAGAGGAAGAGGAGGGGAGAGGGATTGGAGGCAAGGAAGGAGAGGAAGATAATGAGGAAGAGAGGGAGAGAAGTAGAAAGAGAGAGAGGGAAGGACGGAGAGAAAAATGTGGATGGGGAGAGAGCGATGAAAGGAGGGAGAGAAGAGGAGAAAAGGGGGAAGGAAGGGAGGAAGGAAGAAGATGAGGAAGAAGTGATGGGGGGTGGAAACACAGAGTGGGAGGAGAGAGAGAGGAAAAGAGAGAGAAATAGAGGAGAGAAAGAGAGAGAGGATGGGAGGAGGGGAGAAGAAGAAAAAAGGGGTGGAAGGAGATAGAGAGAGAAAAAGAGAGAGATATAGAGAAGAGAGAGAGATGCAGGATGGGAGGAAGGGAGAACAAGAAGCACAAGGAGGAGAGACTCAAGAAAAGGTCTCTCTCAGTGTCTGTCCATACTGCCTCATCAAACACAAGCTACTGTAATTATCTCCTGTAAGAGGCTCAATCAGTGTATTTCTCACCAGACGGCCCTAACCACACCCTTGTCCAGCCTTAATTGCCTTGAATTTTCTTGCATCAGGAGTCAAATTGGAAAAAGTTGGGGAGAAGGAGAGGGGAGAGGGGAGGGTAAAAGAGAGGGGAGGAGAGGGGAGAGTAAAAATGAAGAGAGGAGAGGAGAGGGGAGAGTAAGAATGAAGAGACGGGAGGAGAGGAGTGGAGAGGGGAGAATGAAAAGTGAGAGAAGGAAGGAGAGAGGGGAGAGTGAAAATGAAGAATGTGAGGGGGGAGGAGAGGGGTGAAGAGGGGAGAGCCAAAAAGGGAAGAGGGGATGTTGATAAGTGACACAAAGTATGTTTATTTTTATCTGTATATTTCTCATGTTAAATTCCGCCTGATCAATATAATATACTGTTTACAAATATTTACCCTAACGCCTTTTCCTCACTGGTTTGTTTCTGATTCACTCTATTCTTGTGTGTCATGGAATCTGTGTTGATAGAAGGTGTCAGTAGGTAGTTTGGAAAATAAATCGCTTAGGAAATGGTGTTAGGGAGCTTCCTTACCCGACGAGCATATGTGTTAGTCAAAGCGTTTCTTTTTTCGTTTAATAAATGGAGGGACGAAGGAACATATTTAACCTAAACATGCACAACATTCAGATATATGCAATTATACTTATATACATTTTGTGTGTGGGGGGAGGTGTAAGAGACACAGAGATGGAGAGGTCAGGGAGAGATGAGGGAAGCAGAGAGAGAGAGAGAGAGAGAGAGAGAGAGAGAGAGAGAGAGAGAGAGAGAGGAAATAAATCAGGAAATTCGAATCGTAGAGGAAGGAATATCAAAAAATAATATCAAATGAAAATACAGACGAAACACTGTGATATATGGAGAGCAAATTTTATCTATCTATCTATCTATTGCCAGCCGTCTTAATCCCGTAAGGGGTGGCCACAAACAAATCGCCTCCATATCGTCCTGTCCCCCGCCATTTTATTGCCCTGCTCCCAGCTCACACACCCCTCTCTCATATACCTCTCCACTCCATCCCTCCATCTCATCCTTGATTATTATTAAGACTCAAAATCGCACAGTGAGAGAGGGGGGTATACGTTGGAGGGAGGGCAGCGAAATGGTGCGGGACAGGGGGACATGGAGGCTATATGGGAGGGAGACCGAGGATGAGGTGGGGGGATGGAGTAGAGAGGCGTATGAGGGAGGGGTTGTAAGACTGGGGGAGGGCAGTGAAATAACAGGGGGCAGGGCGACATGGAGGTGATTTGTTTGTGGCTACCCCTTGCGGGATTAAGGCGCCTGGCTTTAGATAGATAGTTAGGTAAATAGATAGAATTCGCACAAGAGCTGGGGGTAGGGCAGCGAAATGGCAGGACAGGGAGACATAGAGGTGATTTGTCTGAGATCACTCCTTACGGGATTAATGCGTCTAGTTATAGATAGACAGACAGACAGACAGACAGATAGATAGATAGATAGATAGACAGATAGATAGATAGATAGATAGACAGATAGATAGACAGATAGATAGATAGATAGATAGATAGACAGATAGAAATGGCACAAAAGTTTACATACTGAGTGCTGTTTTTTTTCAGGTACAAGGTTGGTAGATTCATGTGCGACTTCCAACTAATTTTTCACATCCATCCTACCCCAGCTGTGCCATAACTTTTTAGGCTGACTGTACGTGTTGCCAATCCTGCTGAGAATAGCTTGGCATCTGGTCCAAGTTGCTGAGCTGGTGAACATAATAATAGATAGATATAAAGAGATAGATTGGTGAAGAAGCGCTGTGGTGTGGATGTGGATGTGACAGGAAACGTTAGGAAAAACACACTGAGGTGGTTTGGCCATGTGGAGAGGATGGAGAGCGAGAGACTGACGAGGAGAGTGTATGTGAGTGAGGTGAAGGGGGGGAGAGAGAGGGGGAGGCCAAGGATGAGATGGAGGGATGGAGTGGAGAGGTATATGAGAGAGGGGTGTGTGAGCTGGGAGCAGGGCAGTGAAATGGCGTTGGACAGGGCGACACGGAGGCGATTTGTTTGTGGCCACCCATTACGGGATTAAGGCGTCTGGCAATAGATAGAAAATGGTGAGGTAAATGTAAGCCTTCAATTCAGCGTCCCTTTGTTTTAATATCCACGAAATTTGCATCGCTAACAAAAGAGGAACTGAGATGCTCAGAATGAATCGGTGAGGAAGGGGTGTTACGATAGCTATATCGCTTAGAAAATGACCCTTATAGGGCTGAAGTGTAATTGAGAAAGTAAATCGCTAAGGAAGAGGTTTTACGGGCGTCCTATGGCTATACAATCCTTAAAAAAAAAAAATCTATTCCAGGGTTAAAGTGTAATGGGGAAAGTAAGTCGCCAAGGAAGAGGTGTTAGGGAGTGTCCTATTTCGATACCATCCAGGGTACGGAAAGTAAATCGCCAAGGAGGAGGTGTTATGGAGTGTCCTGTGTCGATACGATCCAGGGTACGGAAAGTAAGTCGACAAGGAAGAGGTGTTAGGGAGCATCCTATGTCGATACGATCCGGGGTACGGAAAGTAAGTAGCATAGGAAGAGGTGTTAGGAAGAGTCCTATTTCGATACAATCCTCTTAAAAAAAACTCTATTCCAGGGTTAAAGTGTAATGGGGATGTATGTCGCCAAGGAAGAGGTGTTAGGGAGCGTCCTGTGTCGGTACGATCCAGGGTACGGAAAGTAAATCGCAAAGGAAAAGGTGTTAGGATCCTTAGGCATGTCCGTGTGCAGGCAACGTCACCTCCATCACCTCCATCGCATTCAAGCCTTCAGGTCTGTCCCACGCTTTCCTATTGGTCACATCACCCCTCCCCTTTTTCACCCCTTCGGAAATACTCCTCGGTCTTCCTCTCCCAGCCAATCAGGAGCGCCTACTTAACCCCCTTCGCCAATCGCCAAACCCCTCCGCCAATCACCAGCCAAATGGGGAGACGCCTGGTGATTTAGTATTCAGATTGACCATGGATAGATGGCTATTAATTGGCGAGATGCGGGGTTAATGGAGATATGTGGATGCTGGGAGACGCTGGCTGGCTGGCTGGATGAGAGGGAGGGGACAGAGGGAGGAAAGAAGGGAGGGAGAGGGAGAAAGGAGGGAGAGAGGAAGGGGAGATAGGAGGGAGAGGGAGAAAGGAGGGAGAGAGGAAGGGGAGATAGGAGGGAGAGATAGGGAGAAAGGAGGGAGAGAGGGAGGGGAGATAGGAGGGAGGAAAGGAAGGAGGGAGAGGGAGAAAGCAGGGAGAGAGAGGTAAAGGGAGGGGAGATAGGAGGGAGGAAAGGAGGAAGGGAGGAAGAGGTAAGGAGGGAGGAAGGGAAATGCTGCGTAGGTCTGGAAGGACGAAAAGGGAGGTTATGCGTAGGTATGAAGGGAGGAAGATGAGAGGGAAAGGAAAGTAAAGAGGGAGGAAAGGAAGGAGGGAGAGGGAGAATGGAGGGAGAGAGAGGTAAGGAATGAGGAAGGGAAGTGCTGCGTAGGTATGGAAGGAAGAAGGGAGATTATGTTTAGGTATTGAGGGGAGGAGGAAGGGGGAGGTAATGAGGGAGGAAGGGGTATGGAGGGAGGAAAATGAGAGAGAGAGAGGTGGAGGTATGGAGGGAGGAAGAGGGAGATGAAGAATAATAATACCACCACCACAACCACCACCAATAATAATAATAATAATAACAACAGATACAGCCTTCCTTAAATCTTCCAAAATATCTTTCCTTAGCTGAGAAAAATCATGTGGGCAGAGGCGAGAACGAAGGAAAAAGAAAGAGTCGAAAAATAACGCCATAAAGACTAATACAGAGGCAAAAACTTGGCCTGTAAAAAATTGTGGTAAGACTTCGTTCATTTTCAGATCACTCCGGGCGAGACTAGGAACAGAATGACTGGGCAAAAACCACCTCACAGTCCGGGTGGCTTCCGGACGGCGGGTCACCCTCCATGCATGAGTGAGCAAGCCGCAGGAAGCTAAACCATATTACTTTTAGCCTTAATTTTAGCTTTATCTATCTGTCTATCTATCCTTCTGTCTGTCTGTCTATCTATCCTTCTATCTATCTGTCTATCTTTCTATCTATAGCCAGACGCCATAATCCTGTAAAGGCAGGCCGTTTGACTTTGAATTAGTTGTTTTACGGGGAGGGGCACTAATCCTCCTCCAACCCACTTGTTGACACGTAGGAAACACGTATGGGTTGATTATATGGTTACCACCCAGCGCTGTAAATGGTTTCCTGGTTAATCAATGTAAAGCCACATGAAAAGGAAAGAAGAGTAATAAAAAGTGACAGGAAAGATGGGAGAAATAGGAAGAATGGAGGACAGGCACAGAAAAAGAATGATAAAGGCTAAGGAAGAAGTAGGCAGCAGTACATCAAGTGAGTGGATGATGGTGAGAAATTGGAAGAGAGGAGGGCAGATAGAAAAAAAATGACAAAGACGAAGGAAGACGTCGGCAGCACTACATCAAGTGAATGAATGATGGTGGGAAATAGGAAGAGAGGAGGACAGACACAGAAAAAGAATGACAAAGGTGAAGGAAGAAGTAGGCAGCACTACATGAAGTGAGTGGATGATGGTGAGAAACAGGAAGAGAGGAGGACAGACACAGAAAAAAGATGACAATGGTGAAGGAAGAAGTAGGCAGCACTACATGAAGTGAATGGATGATAGTGAGAGATAGGAAGAGAGGAGGACAGACACAGAAAAAGAATGATAAAGGTGAAAGAAGAAGTAGGCAGCACTACATCGAGTGAGTGGGTGATGTCCGCCAGCACCTACCACTACTCAGCAAGTAATCATGTAATAGAGATGTGAAAATAATGAATATATATAATTAAAATCAATTTCTTTCCTTCCGCCCCCCAAAAAAAAAAATGTGCAAGGAATATTAGGAAACATGTAAAACAATTTCCCTTTCGAGATTGCAGTCAGATGAGGAAGAGCAATTTATTCTCTCTCTCTCTCTCTCTCTCTCTCTCTTGATTCACCTTCCCAACTATCTATCTGTCCACTGATCTTTATCTACATATCAAGTTATTTTAATCTACCATTCCACCCACTTACCTACCTACTACCTACTTCCTTACCTACCTACCTACCTACCTACCTACCTACCTACCAGCCAAGTGAAGAAGGAACATGACAAACACGACAAACCAAACACACAAGAGCTTGGATTATGTGTTTTAAATTGCTTAGTGAAGGACAGTCGGTGTGGTCAGAGGTGTTGTGTGTGTGTGTGTGTGTGTGTGTGTGTGTGTGTGTGTGTGTGTGTGTGTGTGTGTGTGTGTGTGATATGGAGGTATGTGGTGCACTGTTTTGGTATGATGTGGTGTGGTGTAACGTTGTGCAGTGTGTGGTGTGGCGTTCTGTGATGGTGTGGTGTGGTACTATGTGGTGCTGTGGTGAGGCTAGATGATAATACAGTGCCTCAGTATGATGCTATGGTGTTCTATAGTGCTATGATGAAGCAAAATGAGTAACTAAAAGACCCACTCACAATAGCTCTCTAAAAATTTCACCATCTTATATAGAAGCCAAAGGTCCTGGTTATAAGACTCAAGATTACCTTCATTTTGTACTGAATACGAATCTCCCAAATTTATAGTGTCTTATCCATCAATGTCACTTTCCATAGACTGTTGCCCCTCTTTCCAAGTCACCCCTTACCTCTCCTCCCTCCTTCCAGCTCTCACACTCACTTCACTCCCTCCCCTCCCCTCAGCTCTCTGTCTCTCTGTCTCTGTCTCCCTCTGATGTGGAGAGAGAGACTACAAGAGGAGGTTAAGATTGATGTAGTAAGATTTTAGAGGAAGAAAAAAAGAAGGAAAATGAAGTGAAAATTGATGTGGATGCTACATTAACTTCCTATATATATAAAAATTGAATTCTCAAAACACACACACACACACACACACACACACACACACACACACACACACACACACACACAAATTTATATAACACACTCTTCATAAATCCTCCTCCTCCTCCTCCTCATCATCATCATCATCATCATCACCACCATCCTCATCCTCATCATCATCATCATCATCATCACCACCATCCTCCTCCTCATCATCATCATCACCACCACCATCATCATCATCATCATCATCATCACCACCATCCTCATCCTCATCACCATCACCATCACCATCCTCCTCCTCCTCCTCATCATCATCATCACCATCACTACCCTCCTCCTCCTCCTCCTCCTCCTCATCATCATCATCATCACTGTCATCATCATCATCATCATTAACCCAACTTCCTGTCTAGTTAGTGACGCGGATAATGACCAGAAAATTAGGCAGCAAGATTTCATAATAGGCAGAAAAACCAAAAAAATAAAAAATAAAGTCTAGTGTGGAACGAATACCAGGTAAAAAAAACTATAAATATTAATAATTCCAAATATATATTATAGAGATATGAATGGACTGGGGAGGTAAAATTATGGGGAGAAAGATGGGGAGATTATTACAGAGAATGGGAGAAGGGAGAGGGGGAAATATGAGAGTTGAGGGTGATGTGTTGTGATGGATGATGGGAGCGATGGATGGTTTTGTGTGTGTGTGTGTGTGTGTGTGTGTGTGTGTGTGTGAGAGAGAGAGAGAGAGAGAGAGAGAGAGAGAGAGAGAGAGCAGCCTTCTTCACAGTCATAGCTACTATTTTCAAAGCTAACACCACAGCTAATATTACCACCACCACTACCACAACCACCATCACAACCACCATCATATCTACCACAACCACAACCACTATCACAACAACTGCTACCACCACAACTACAACGACCACTGCCATCAATGTACCACCACCACAACCACAACCAAAGCCTATACCACTACAGTAACTCAAAATACTTAACACCACCATCCCAACCACCACCACAACACCCCCCCCACCACCACCACCACAATTACCATCATTCCCACTACCACTAATAACAACTATCTCAACTACAGTTACCACCACCACCACCACTACCACACCACCACCCCTACCACAACTACCACATAAAGGTGAGGTGGTCAGGATGGATGGTAAGGGTAAGGTAGGGTGATGGATGTTTTGTACTGGTGAATTATTGAATCATTTTTCATTTAATAACTAAAAATCGAGACAGAAGGCATTTCCCCATTTCCCAAATTCCCTGGGTCTTCTCTCTCTCTCTCTCTCTCTCTCTCTCTCTCTCTCTTTCCTTCATTTTTCCCAATTCTTTTCTTCTGTTGCGTATTTTCCCTTTGTTTCTATCGAGCTCCAAGTTTCATTTCTCTCTCTCTCTCTCTCTCTCTCTCTCTCTTCTTTCTCTGGCTTTCCCCAATTGTTTTTTTTCTTCATTTTTATATTTTCCTTCTCTGTGAATCCTATTTCGTGTACCTTTCAATTTATTATTATTATTTATTATTATTATTATTATTATTATTTAGGTTTCGGTTCCCTCTCCTGTCTCTCTTCTCTTCTCTCACTTCTCCATCTCTTCGTCTTTTACTCCTCCCATCTCTCCCTCATCTCTCTATCTCTCTTCCCTATCCCTTACCCCATCCTCGTCCCTAGCCTCCTATCTCTCTTCTTCATCTCTCCGTCTCTTTACCTCCCCTTCCCATCTCTTCCCTTATCTCTCTGTCTCTCCATCTCCCTCTCCCCTACCCAAACCTCGTCCCTCCTCTCTCGCCTCTCTCATTTCTCCATCTCTCTATCTCTTTACCTCCCTTTCCCATCTCTTCCCTCATATCTCCGTCTCTCCATCTCTCTCTTCCCTATCCCAACGTCGTCCCTGTCTCTCCCATTTCTCCTCTCCTCTCTCACCTCCGTCTCTACCTCCCATCTCTACTCCTCCCATTATCTCTCCGTCTCTCTCCCCTACCCCTACCTCGTCCCTTGTGCCTCGCTACTTATCCCTTACGGTAATCCATCAAAGGTCAGTAAAAATTAAGGAAATAGCATCAGGTCTTCCCACGCCTTTTGGTTTCCCTCATCTGCCTTCTCTCTTACCCATATATCAAGGTTCAGCTCGCCACCCCATCCTCCCAACGTACCATCATTCGCCTACTAACCCCTACCATCATCCTCCTCCCTCTATCTCATCTCTCACTCACTCATTTCGGAGGAGTTTGTCTATCCATCATCATTTATCTTCCTCATCCACTCCATCCTTCCATCATCTGTCCGTGCTCTCTCTCTCTCTCTCTCTCTCTCTCTCTCTCTCTCTCTCTCTAACGTGACCTAGAATTGCCATCTCTCTTTAGAATGCAGTGTTGTATTAATAAATTAACTTTAAAGTATGATGCTAGTCACGAAGAAGCGCATGGAAAGGGTGTGGAGCCCTAGCACTGTCTCATTCTACCACTGAGCTACGCGAAATAAGCCGCAAATGGACGAAAATTTTGGCCAGGTTAAGGTGAGAAGAATATTGTTACTCTTGCCCCCTATCCTGGCTATTTCTGAGTCTTAAACACTGCAGTTTTAGTGATAAAATGAAGGGTATGGAAGGTAAAGACCATCATCGTCAATCATGGCCATCATCATCATCATCATCACCACTGTCATGTCAGTCACAAGTAGTACACCATAAAATTGTTTAAGGACAATACTGATGAAGAAAAACTTCCCACATCCACTGCCTACTAGAAGCCGAGCTAAAAAGGGACCTTGAGGTCAAGGTGACTGATCTTGCGCATGTCACCTGAGGTCATCACAGTCTGGTTCACCAAGTTTTGTGGCTCTGGCTTTAATCCTTCATGAAAAATTAGCTGACATCTGGAATACCATCAAAAGTCCCAGTTTTTAACCCCAGGCGATATCAGTGAATAATCAACTGAGTGGAACCATACCCCTTTCCGCACTGCGTCCGCCTTAAGGCTATCTTGTGGTAAAATTTCTGCTTGGTAGCTTAAGCTGTTCTTGAGATAGCATGACTGACTCACTTTTCTGTGTTGCGAATAATATCCGACGGTCCGGGTGACGGATTGCCGCCATATTTGGCCAAAAGAAGCGGACACATGGCCCATTAAACTGGCCAAGTTTGAAGGCTCTAGGCCAAATAGCCTTTGAAATAACGCAGTTTTAAAGTAAGTACTCGGTAATAACAATAATAATATTGAAAAGAATAATGATACATCCTACATGGATTTGTGAAAAGTTTTAATAACGGTACACATGATGAGAGAGAGAGAGAGAGAGAGAGAGAGAGAGAGAGAGAGAGAGAGAGAGAGAGAGAGAGAGAGAGAGAGAGAGAAAGCGGCGAACATTAAAGCTAATGAAGAAAAGTATGCGGCAGGAAATTAGGAGAAGGCGGACAGGAAACTAGATCAGATGGACAATAAACTAATAAAAGAAGAGGAATTCCACACCTACCCCCCCCATTTTCCCCCTCCCCCTCCCCTCCACCTCCCCCAGCTTCCGATAAGGTTGGGTAGGGGGTGTTTGAGGTAAGCGGCGCCTGGGGGAGGAGTGGGTAAGGGGAGGGGAAGGTAGGGGGGTTTGAGGGAGGGAGAGTTGGTGGAAATGGGAGTGATAGTGAAATGGGAGAAAATTTGGGAGAGGGGGAGGGGTGACTGTGGAGAGGGGGAAGGCAGAGGAGGGGGAGAGGATAGGGACATGAGAGGGGGAAGGGAGGAGGAAGAGAGGGAGAGGAAGCAGAGGAGGAGAGAGAGAGGAGATGAATGGGGAGGGGGTAACTGTGGATGTGAGAAGAGTGGATGAGAGAGAGAGAGAGAGAGAGAGAGAGAGAGAGAGAGAGAGAGAGAGAGAGAGAGAGGCGGAAGAAGAGAGATGCAGTGATGTCCCCATTTTTTGTGAGGCCGCATCGCCCTAGGGAGATGAAGGACGAGGGTAAACTCAGGGATCAGAAATAACAAATACAGATAAAAATAGATAAATAGACAGATAGATAGATAGACAGATAGACAAGTAGATAGACGGATAGATAGATTGATAGGTAAAGTTTGATATTATTTCCATTATTATTTACTGTTTATGTAAGGGTATTTTTGCTGCTTTGATGTGTTATATATTTTATATATAACACATCAAATATTGCTACTGGACAATTATCTAGTTATCTATCAGTCTGTCTATCTATCTATTTATCTATCTGTCTGTCTATCTATCTATCTATCTTTATCTGTCTGTCTGTCTGTAGCTTGTTTTTCGTAGCTTCGTTGCAGAATAAGGCAATATTGTAATATGAACTCACACACACACACACACACACACACACACACACACACACACACACCTCTCTCTCTCTCTCTCTCTAGCGGTCAGATTGATGAGTATAATGTTGGTAATTGTGGTAGTGATAGTGGATGTGGTGGTAGCGATGGTGGTAGGTGCAATGCTGGTTGATGGCGTAGCAGATGATGAAGGGAATACAGTGACTGTGGTGGTGGTGGTGGTGGTGGTGATAGGTGTGATGATGTGTGTGGTGGTGGTAGTGGTGGTGGTAGGTGTGATGATATGTGTGGTGGTGGCGGTGGTGGTGGTGGTAGTTGTGGTGTGGTGGTGGTGGTGGTTTTTTGGTGGTTGTGGTGGTGGTAGTGGTGGTGGTAGGTGTGATGATGTGTGTGGTGGTTGTGTGGTGGTGCGGATGGTGATGGTGGTGGTGGTGGTTGTGATGATTTTTTGGTGGTTGTGGTGGTGGTGGTGGTAGGTGTGATGATGTGTGTGGTGGTTGTGGTGGTGATGGTGGTGGTGGTAGTTGTGGTGGTGTGTGGTGGTTGTGGTGGTGATGGTGGTGGTGGTAGTTGTGGTGGTGATGGTGGATGTGGCAGTTGTGGTGGTAGAATGATGGTGTAGCAGCTATGGTTGTGGTAGTAGTCGTGATGGTGGTGGTATTAGGGAATATGGTAGTGTGTGGTGATTGTGATAATTATGTTTGTGATGGTAGTTGTGGTGTGATGATGATGATGGTGGTGGTGATGAGGGAGTGATGACTGGTATTTGTGGTGGTAGTGATGGTTGGTGGTAGTTGTGGCGTGGTGGTGGTGGTGGTGATATGGTAACGGTAGTGATGATAGTTGTGGTGATCATGAGGAATATGGTAGTGTGGTGACTGTGGTATTTGTGGTGGTGGTGATGGTTTTGATGGTGGTAGTGGTAATATTAGAAGTGGTGGAAGTGTTGGCAATGTGTTGGTAGTGGTGTTGGTAATGTTGGTAGTGGTGTTGGTAATGTTGGTAGTGGTGTTGGTAATGTTGGTAGTGGTGTTGGTAGTGTTGGTAATGTTGGCAGTAGTGTTGGTAATGTTGGTAGTGGTGTTGGTAATGTTGGTAGTGGTGTTGGTAATGTTGGTAGTAGTGTTGGTAATGTTGGTAGTGGTGTTGGTAATGTTGGCAGTGGTGTTGGTAATGTTGGCAGTAGTGTTGGTAATGTTGGTAGTGGTGTTGGTAATGTTGGCAGTGGTGTTGGTAATGTTGGTAGTGGTGTTGGCAGTGTTGGTAGTGGTGTTGGTAATGTTGGTAGTGGTGTTGGTAATGTTGGCAGTAGTGTTGGTAATGTTTGTAGTGGTGTTGATTATATTGGCAGTGGTGTTGGTAATGTTGGTAGTGGTGTTGGTAATGTTGGTAGTGGTGTTGGCAGTGTTGGTAGCGTCACGGTGGTGCCACAGGGCAGGTAATGATGGCTGGTGGTGACTGACCGCCTCTGATGGTGCGCCTTAATTTATGACATACCTTAGGGAGTGTGTGGGGAGGGGGAGGGAGAGGGAGGGAGAGAGGGAGGGGAGAAGGAGACAGGGAGGGGGAGGGAAGGGGGAGAAAGAAGAGGAGGGAGGGGATATGGAGAGATGGGGAGAGAGAGAGGAGAGGGATGGGGAAGGGAGAGGAGATAGTAATACAGGGGAGGGAAGGTGAGGGAAGGGGATGGGGGAGAGAGAGAGAGGGGGGACGAAGACAGGGAGGGGGAGGAAAGGGGGAGAGAGGAGAGGAGGGAAGGGGAGAGGAGTGGGGAGATGAGGGTAGGAATAGAGGAGAGGAAAGGTAAGGGGGAGTGGAGAGGAGGTAGGAATAGAGAGGGGAGGTAGGAGGAAGAGGGAAAGGAGAGGAATGGGGGTAGGAAAAGAGGGGAGGGGAGGAGTACAGGGGAGGAGGAGAAGGGGTAGAACTAGATGGGAGGGCAGGGGAGGGGGTGGAATTAGGAATAGTGGGAAGGGAGGGCAGAGGAGGGGAAAGCGGAGAGGTATTGGAGGTAGAGGAGGTAGGAACAGAGAAGAGAGAGAGAGAGAGAGAGAGAGAGAGAGAGAGAGAGAGAGAGAGAGAGAGAGGAAATGGGGGAGAGGGTGGTAATGACACTGGGGAGAGGAGGACGAAGAGAAGAGGAGAGGGGTGCAGAGAGCCTAGGGAGGGGAGAGGGAGAGGGGAGAGATGTAGGGGTAGAAGAAGGGGAGGGGGGGAGGGGAAGAACGGCAGGAAAAGGGGAGGGAGAGGATAGTGTAGGCAGAGAGAAGGGGGGAAAGAGGAGGAGGGGAGGAGGGGGGAAAGAGAGGAGAGGGAGAGAGAGGAAGAGGGGAAAGAAAAGAGAAAATTCACCTTCTTTTACACGTAGTCCTGGTGGTGTAGTGGTCAGAATACCCCAATCGAAGTGAAGGCCTGGTGTTGATTTGATTCCTATACTCTCCTCACTTCAACTTGGCCCAGAGTTTCATCCTTGTGTAGCCTATTTCACGGCTCTGCATCCTTCCTCTAGTACTTCTTCGTGACTAGCATCATATTCAAGCACTGATCTACTTCTACAACTCAGCATACAAGATGGAGAGAGGACAATTTTAGGCCAAGTTAGTATGAAAAGAGTATAGAGGCTTTTTGATCATATAATGCCACCAAGGGGAGTAGGCTGGTGTTGGTAATGTTGGCAGTGTAGTGTTGGTAATGTAATATAATGGCCTAGCCGCGGGACCCTACGATTAGAGGGAAAAAAAGTGGATTGTCTTTTACAGTTAAAATTCTTTCACTATTCCCATTCGTTCTGTTGTTCTCTCTCTCTCTGTCTCTCTCTCTCTCATTGTAAGTTATTCCTCCGTCACAACATCCCTTAAATACGCTTCCCATTCATCATATTTTCCCTTCTCTTGTTCGATGCCCCCCCCCATCCTCTCTCTCTCTCTCTCTCTCTCTCTGACTTATAACCACCCTCTTGTCTTTGCCCTAGCCAGCGAAATAATCCTGATAAGACTGGTATTATCTCTACTTCCTATGCCTTTATATACACCTCTGTCCCTACCCTACTTAGTGCACAGAGCGGAATAACACCACTCAGCCCGGAATAATACCACTGAGCCTTTAATTCTAGGAACCACAGATAATACCAGGCTCCTTTGTACGTCTCCTGTAGCTGAGTAATACCATAGGCGATATACCAGGGGGCACACGCAGGCTGCTTTTAAGTCTCAAGCAGCGGAATAATACCACTTAATACCGGGAAACATACAGGTCCGATATTCCAGTTCCTAACACCTCTTCCTTAGCGATTCATTTTTATATGGGTAGTCAGTATCGTTCTGTACGTTATGCAGGGGATGGCGGTACTGGAAGGGTTTATGCAACAGAGAGGAGGATGGCGAGGTGTAATCAGCAAAATAAATCGCCTAGGGAAAGGTGTTAAGGGAGCTTCCTCAACCGACGAAAACACGAACCCAGGACGCCCACAAACACGTCCATTCTCTCCCTGGCACAAACCCTCATTTCATTCAGCTAATATACTCATTTTGGGATTAACACAGGAGGGGGGCATTGAGTACTGGGATCAGGTCTGTCTGGGTGGTATGGTGTGGTTAGGAAGCTCCCTGAACACCGTTTCCCAAGTGGTTTATTCCTGATTCTACTGCCATATTTTTGTGTGAT
>NC_136990.1:3174774-3182274 GCF_032717465.1 Coenobita brevimanus
GGAGAGAGAGAAAAAAGAGAAGTAGGGAGAGGAGTGACAGAAAAGAGAAGTAGGGAGAGGAGAGGCAGAGGCAGGAGAAAGAGAGGAAAGAGAAGCAGAGAGAGAAAAGAGAGGAAAAAGAGAGAGAAAAGAGAGGTAAAGAGAGGAGAGAGAGAACTTCAATACCCTTGTTCCCACGCTACTGGACTTTTATGGCTGCACTCACACCACCATGCCCATGTTAGAGAGGAGAGAGAAGAAGAGGAGAGAGGAGAGAGAAGAAGAGGAGAGAGAAGAGAGAAGAAGGGGAGAATGAAGAGAGAAGGAGAGGGAGAAGAGAGAAGAGCAGAGAGAGAGAGAGAAGACAAGGAGAGGGAGAGGAGAGGAATGGGAGAGAGAAGAGAGTAGAAGAGGAGAGTGAAGAGAGAAGAAGGGGAGAGGGAAGAAGAGGAGAGAGAAGGGAGAAGAAGAGGAGAGAGAAGAGAGAAGAAGGGGAGAGGGAAGAAGAGGAGAGAGAAGAGAGAAGAAGAGGAGAGAGAAGAGAGAAGAAGAGGAGAGAGAAGAGAGAAGAAGAGGAGAGAGAAGAGAGAAGAAGAGGAGAGAGAAGAGAGAAGAAGAGGAGAGAGAAGGGAGAAGAAGAGGAGAGAGAAGAGAGAAGAAGAGGAGAGAAGAGCAGAGAAAATGAAAGAATCTGGAAAAGAAAGTAGAACAGAAGTGGAAGAAGAGAAGGGAAGAGGAGAGGAAAGGAGAAGTAAGCTATGAGGGACACAGAAGAGAGGCGAAGGGAAGAGAAGCGAAGAGATGAAAGGAGAGAATTATTTTAACATGAGACAGTGGGACAACAGACTGACTATGTGGCAGAGAAACGTGTGTAAAAAGATATTGTTCAACGAGACGACTGGATATGTGACACAGAAAACATAACTAGGTATTTATTTACAGCAATCTGGTTATTTATTCCCAACAATCTAGTTATGTGGCAAAGAAATAACATAGCAAGAGATTCAGGGGGACAGAAAGCAGAATATGAGGCAGAGAAACTTGTGTAAAATGATATTGTTCAGCGAGACGACTGGATATGTGGCAGAGAAACAACAAGACCCTTATTCAAAGCAATCTGATTATGTGGCAGAGAAGTAACGTAACAAGAGATTTATTTAGTGGGGCAAAAGGCAGACTATGAGGCAGAGAAACGTGTGTGTAAAGAGACTGTTCAACGAGACAACGATTTGGTTAAGTGACAGAGAAAACATACAATAACAAGAGACTTATTCACAGCAATCTGGTTATGTGACAGAGAAATATTGTAACACAGATACTCATTCAGTGGGGCAAGAGACTATGTGACACAGAAACTTGTGTTAAAAAAAAACTATCCAACGAGACAAGCTGGTTATGTGGCAGAGAGATATAACAAGATGTACAGACAGAGGGGCACCAGGCAATGAGGCAGAGAAACGTATGTGAAAAGAGAATTTAGACACTGAAAATATGTGACAAGATGGTGCACAGAAAGGCAACAGGATGGCTATGTGATAGAGAAAAATTGAGAGACAAAGAATTAAAGAGAAAATGGCTAAAAATGGGATATATTGAGTACTTACATATTTGGGTTGAAACATAATAATAATAATAATAATAATAATAATAATAGTAGTAGTATTAGTAATAGTAGTAGTAGTAGTAGTAGTAGTAGTAGTAGTGGTAGTAGTAGTAGTAGTAGTAGTGGTAGTAGTAGTAGAAGTAGTAGTAGTAGTAGTGGTAGTAGTACTACTACTACTACTACTACTACTAATAATAATAATAATAATAATAATAATAAAATAATAATAATACGTGGTAGTAGTAGTAGTAGTAGTAGTAGTAGTACTAGTAGTAGTAGTAATAAAAATAATATTAATAATAATAATAATAATCTATCTATCTATCTATTGCCAGACGCCTCAATCCCGTTTGGGGTGGCCACAAACAAATCGCCTCCAAGTCGCCCTGTCCCCCGCCATTTCACTGCCCTGCTCCCAACTCACACCTCCCTTTCTCATATACCTCTCCACCCCATCCCTCCATCTCATCCTCGGCCTCCCCCTCCCTCTTCCCCCCTCCACCTCACTCACATACATTCTCTTCGTCAGTCTTTCACCCTCCATCCTCTCCACATGGCCAAACCACCTCAGTGTGTTCCTCATAACGCTTCCTATCACATCCACATCCACACCACAACGCTCCTTTATATCCTCATTCGTCAGCCTGCCTCTCCATGTGACTCCACAAGCTCCTCTTAAATAACTCATTTCCACTGCTCATACTCTTGACTTGTGTCCTTCCAACAACGTCCAAGCTTCACTTCCGTACGTTAGAGTTGGTATCACAATACTGTCATGTAGTAACTTTTTCACTTCCATGCTCACTTCCCTGTTTCTTATCACTGCTTTCAAAGAACCAGCAACCTTTCTTCCCTGCTGTACCCTTTCAAGCACTTCATCCTCCAAACCTCCATCCTTACTCATCACACTACCAAATACTTAAACGTACTCACATTTTCCAATTCCTCACCATCCAACCTCACTGTACATTCACTGACTTCACCTCTCTCAAAGACCATCACTTTACTCTTGCCTACATTCACCTTTAGATTCCGTTTCTTACACACTCTCCCAAACTCATCCACCAAGCCTTGCAGCTCCCCTTCGTCTTCACTCAACAACACAGTATCATCTGCAAACAACAGTACAGGGAGTTTCCAAACACTATCCTCTCTCACCAGGGCCACTCCAACATCCACTACCCTACCTTGTACCTCTTTTATTACCCCATCCATGTACAGATTGAACAACCATGGAGACATGACACATCCCTGTTTCAACCCAACTTTCAAAGAGAAAAATTCACTTAATTCACTATCCACATGCACTGCAGCCTTCGCACCATCGTACATACTCCTCACAACATTCAACAACTTCCCATCTACTCCATATATTCTTAACACTTTCCACAATCCTTGTCTATCCACCCTGTCATATGCTTTCTCCAAATCCATGAAAGCCGCATACAACTTCTTTCCATTCTCTAGAAACTTTTCCACTAAAGATCTAAGAATGATTATCTGATCTACACAACCTCTTCCCTTCCTAAAGCCTCCCTGTTCTTCTCCAACTAATTTCTCTGTTCTTTCTCTAACTCTGTCAATAAGTATCCTACCATACACTTTTCCTATTATACTAAGAAGACAAATGCCCCTATGATTACCACACACTTCTTTTTCCCCTTTTCCTTTGTACAAGGGAATAATTATACCTGACTTCCAATCCTCCGGGACTCTACCTTCCTCCCAGGCCAATCTGCACATCTTCCACATCCATTCTACTACTATCTCTCCCCATGCTTCAGCATTTCACCACACACTCCATCAATTCCTGGGGCTTTCCCTGATTTAACTTTCTTCATTGCTTCCACAACTTCTATCCTACTGATTTCTTCCTGTCTTCTTACCTCCCTCCTTCTCCCAGCCATTCCCCAGCCACTTATACTCGCATTACTTCCATCCTTTATGTTCAACAATTCCTTAAAGTGTTCTCTCCATCTGCTCACTTTTTCCCCCTTCTCCACTAGTAATCTACCATTTTTATCTTTCACTCCCCTGCTAACTTCACTTCCACCCTGTCTTACTCTTTTCACCTCTTTCCAGAACATATTCTTACAGTCTCTCCACTTTACACTCAAATTCCTTCCAAATTCCTCATCCACTCTCTTCTTACTCTCTCTTACTAATCTTTTCACTCTCTTTCTTTCTACATATAACTCTCTCTTCCGCCTCTCAACTTCTTCCACGCCCCTATTTCTCATCCATTCATTGTATGCTTTCTTCTTTTGTGTCACAGCCTGTTTCACCTCTTCAGTCCACCACGCTGTTCCTTGCACCCCCCTCCGTCTTCTCTTCCTTCCACACACCACATCACATGCTGCACATATTTCTTCTGTAAATATCCTACACACACCTTCCACGTCTCCCATCTGCTCCAATTCATATTTGCCCAATCGTTCCTCCACTTCTCTCTTATACTCTGCCTTTTTCTCATCCTCTTGTAACCTTTCCACTCTCCTTGTAACTACTCCTTACTCTCGTCTTTCCCTTCTTCTATTCTTCCATCTTACTTGAATTCTAATTCTGGCCACCACCAAGTAGTGGTCAGAAAGTCCACTCCCCCAACCTCTATAAACTCTTGCATCCATTACACATCTTCGCATCCTTTCATCCACACACACATAATCAATCATTGCCTTCCTTTCATTCAGTTCACCACCCACCCTTCTCAACACTCGCCATGTATACCTGTGGATCATTTTATGCCTGAAGAGGGTATTGGCTATCACCAACCCCCTCCCAGCACAAATGTCCACTAACGCACTCCCATTCTCATCTATCTCAGCAGGCACACCCCACTCACCAACTATTCCATCCACCTTCACATTCCCAACTTTACCATTCATATCACCGATCAAAAACACTCTCTCATTCCTTCCAAACTTTTCCATGCACACTTCTACATTTGTCCAGAACTCTTCTCTCACTCTTCTAGCACGATCTTGCGTTGGCGCATACACACACACACAATGGCCCACATTTGTATTCCAACTTTCAACTTTACCCACACAATCCTTGACCCAACTGATCCATACTGTCTTATGCTCTTCTTCCATCTTTTACTCACAACTATACATACTCCTTCCTTTACCCTCTCATTCTCATCTACTCCTGCACATATACCCCATCCATACTCCCATTCTCTCACACTTTCTCCTCTCCATTTTGTTTCAGTTATTCCACATACATCCACTTTCGCACCCTCAAGCACCTGGACAATCTCTCTCTTTCACTTCATCATTCGCTCCCCTTACATTCCACGTTCCGATAACCATGTCCTTTGTCCGGTCCTTGGTCGTCATCGTTTGGTCAGTCCTTGTCCGAGGCTTATTGTTTGTTTTTTTAGTTAGTTGTTTTCCGGGGAGGGGCACTAACCCTCCGCCAACCCTTTTAGTCGCCTTTTACGACAAGCAGGGATACTACTACTAATAATAATAATCACAACTGGGTACATAACATCTCATTTCCTATAACTTTTCAGCTTGGTTGATGGCCAGGTGTAGTCAGACTGAGAGGCCCATTTGACTAGTAACCAAGGAGACTCATTCCTACCTCACAGACTCAAAGAATTTCCTACACTCTTGACCTAGTACTTGTGGGAGTGGCCTCTTTTTGCCAAGTGAAATAACTCACCTATAGCAACTTATAAATAGAAAATAGTTTAGAAATAACAAGACAAATTATGAATGGGAATAATATATGATTTTTTCCCCCTCTTTCCTTGTATTCTCTCCTCTCTCTCTCTCTCTCTCTCTCTCTCTCTCTCTTAATGAGGCCGCGGAGGGAGTTTCAAAAGGCGGTCGGGATTTTATTAGAGGGTAATTACTTGTACCTTGAGAGAGAGAGAGAGAGAGAGAGAGAGAGAGAGAGAGAGAGAGAGAGAGAGAGAGAGAGAGAGAGAGAGAGAGAGAGAGAGAGAGAGAGAGAGAGAGAGAGGAGAAAAGGAAGACATTGAAAGATAAATGCGTGTGTTTTCCCTGAGAGAGAGAGAGAGAGAGAGAGAGAGAGAGAGAGAGAGAGAGAGAGAGAGAGAGAGATGGAGAGTTAAACAGATACACAGAGCATACAGACTTTACATTACTTCCTAGGTACAAAGAAAAAGATTTGATTTAAGATAGACAGACAGACAGACAGATAGATAGATAGATAGACAGATAGATAGATAGATAGACAGATAGATAGATAGATTAGGAAGAGGGGGTGAGGGGGAGTTAGAGAGAGAAGAGAGAAGGGAGGAAGGAGGAAGAGGGAGGGGTGTGTCTGAAGTTTGCCAAAGATAGAAGATAGGAAGAGAAGAGGATGGGAGGGAGAGAGAAGAAGGAGGAAGGGAGGGAGGGAGAGAAGAGGGAGGGAGACAGGGAAAGAAGAGAGAAGGAGGAGGGGAAAAAGGAGAGAAGAGGGAGGGAAGAAAGGGATGAGAGAGAGAAGATGAGGGAGGGAGAGGGAAGGGGAAGGGGGAGAGAGAGAGAGAGGAGGGGAATGAGAGAGAGACGAGAGGGGGAGGAGGGAGAGGAAGAGGGGGGTGTAGGAGGGGGGAGGGAGGGTTTATCAGATCTCTAGGGTATATGGAGGTGGGGAGGAAACAGGGGGAGGGGGAGGGGAGGAATCTGGGGGAGAGGGGAGAGAAACGGAGGGAACGGAGAAAGTAAACAAGACTGAGATAGGTTTGGTCTCCTAATTGCTTGCTCAGGTAAGGAGGCTCCCTAACACCTTTTCCTTGACGATTTATTTTCGGATATGGCTGGTTAATATCCTTGGCGGCTCCTTTGGCCCCATTAACACCTGGACTCGTATGCTAGTCAGGTAAAAAAGTTCCCTAGCACCTTTTCCTTAGCGATTTATTTTGGGATATGGCTGGTTAATATCCTTTTGCACGTTATTTATGCAGAGTATGGCGATATTGGAAGGATTTAACACAGAATAGGACAGGTAGGTGTAATAAACAAAATAAATTGCTTAGGAAAAGGTGTTAGGGAGCTTTCTTAACCGACGAGAATATCACCCTAGGAAGCTCCCTAACACCTTTTCCTGAGCGATTTATTTTGTTTATTCCACCTCAGTGTCCTCTCCAGTGTTGCATAAATCCTTCCAATATCGCTACACTCTGCATAAATAACATAGAAAAGGATATTAACCAGCCATATCCAAAAATAAATCGCTAAGGAAAAGGTGTTACGGAGCTTCTACATCCTGGGGTATTTTTTTCTTTCATTGTACCTATATCCTTTTCATTCTAACTTGGCCCAAAATTGCTAGCTCTCCATCTCAAATACTGACGGATATCAATGAATTAACACTAGAATACGATGCTAGTCACGAAGAAGTGCTAGTGAAAGTATGTTTGAAAGAAATAATAATAGCAATAATAATAATAATAATGATGATGATGATGATGATGATGATGATGATAAATAATAATAATAATAATAGTAGTATTAGTAGTAGTAGTAGTGGTAGTAGTAATAGTAGTAGTAGTTGTAGTAGTAGTAGTAGTAATAATAATAATAATAATAATAATAATAATAATAATAATAGTAGTAGTAGTAGTAGTATTAATAATAATAATAATAATAATAATAATAATAATAATAATAATAACAACAATAGTAGTAGTAGTAGTAGTAATAATAATAATAATAATAATAATAATAATAATAATAATAATAATAACAATACCAAAATGCACCACAGGACTGAAAGAAGTAACGCAAAATCATTCTCATCTTCGAGGCAATTTTTAATCATCCTGGGAATCGAAAGACGAAATTATCAGAATGGAATAAGATGTCAATTACCCACATGACAATTGTTGATCATCCTACCTTTTTTTTCCAGGAACTTCAAGGTCAAATTCCTCCCCAGACAAGCTAATTGGAAGT
>NC_136990.1:3187274-3189774 GCF_032717465.1 Coenobita brevimanus
GAATGGGGTGGGGTGGGGTGGGGTGGGGAGGAAAATAAGGGAGAGGTGATAGGGTATGAAAGGATGGGGGGGAGAAAGTAATGAGAAAGGGGGAGAAGAGAAGGTATGGATAGGATGAGGAAGAGGGGGATAGGGGATAGGAAGGATAAGGTTATGGAGTGATAGTGAACAGGGGGAGAGGGGTTGGGAAGAATAGGTTAAGAAGGAGGAGGGGGAAGAGGAAATATAAGGGATGAGAAGGAGAGGTGGGAAGGAGAAATGGGAAGGGAGTGAGGGAAGGGAAAGAGGAGGGGAGAAAGAATATGGCTTTAAGCTTAAAACCTATTAACTCCACGAGGATAGAATAGATAGGATAGAGTAAGGATGAGGAAGTGAGTTGGGAGGGACTGGGGAAGTAAGAAAATGAGGGGGAAGGGGGAGGGGAAATAAGAATATGAGGCACCTTACCCAAGTTTCTGGGTGTGGGGAGGGTAGGGGGCGAGAGGGTAGAACAGGGAGGGCGCTAAGAGGGAGGAGAGTGGGGAGGAAGAGGGGGGTAGAAAGAGGGAAGACGTGGAGGGAGGTAGCACAGGGATAGAGGCCGTGCAGAGGAGTAGAAGAATGAGGGGAGACGTAGAAGGAGGGAAAACAGGGAAGGGTAACATGGAGGGGGTAGAACAGGAAGGAGAGTCGTTGGAGGAGGGGGAGAACAGGGAGAGAGTAACGTGGAGGAGGAAGAAGAGGGAGGAGGGACTTGGAGAGAAGGGGAAGAAGAGGGAGAAGGGACGTGGAGAGGGAGGGGGGAAGAAGAGGGAGGAAGGACGTTGAGGGAGGGGGAAGAAGGGGGTGGCTGGGGGATAGTGAAGCTTTGTGAATTTTGTGGGGGTGATTGACAACGCAGGAGAGACGAATTTCACGCCGCGTTTACGTGGCTCCGAACGCCTCCACGAGACAACCAGATACACGCAAACCCCACCCAAGTCAAACCCCACCAAAACAACCCTTAAAAACCCCAGACGCAAGGGTGAAAACGCTCAAGGGACGAGGGGCGTTGAATGAACCCCGCTGGCTCGGGGTCTCGGGACGGGGTTCGAATTTGTCATTTCATCGTACGTTCATTTACAGTATAATGGTGGGGATGACAATACGATACATTAACTGACCAAACTCCGCCACAAAGCCCCCTATTGTCTTCCTTTGATCCGTCGCCCAGGCACCGCAAAAGTTTCCAAGATAGCGCGCCCTGAGCGTGTTCGAAACTTGAGTCGCGAATCTTCTCCCGCTTCACATCCTTCACCCTAATGTTTCACTGCTTCATTATCACAGGGAATAAATAACACGTATAGTATGAACTCCTGGAGGCCTTAAAACTTCAGACTAATGAGAAAAGGAAAGGATTTTAGGGTAATTTTGCAGCGAATCCCAAGCCAGTGTCGTCAGCTGAGAATCGCATGTGAGTGAGGCCATTATGGAGGCGCCTGGCTGGTAGGGATCCAACGCCCACAAGCCTTCCTTACTTTACTGCTGGCTATTCACTACACACTCCCTCCTGCTGCTGTTATAATGATCTGGGTATATTTTGCCACCCCTGCCTTAACACTGAATTACACACTCTCTATCTATCTATTTTTCTATGTCTATCTATTTGTCTGTCTATCTATTTATCTATCTTTTTCTGTGTCTATCTCTTTGTCCGTCTGTATCTATTTATCTATCTATTTGTCTATCTATATCCACGTCTATGTCTATGTCCATCTATCTATCTATCTACTAGTAGCTAGAAAGAGAGAGAGAGAGAGAGAGAGAGAGAGAGAGATAGAGAGAGAGAGAGAGAGAGAGAGAGAGAGAGAGAGAGAGAGAGAGAGAGAGAATGCAAGGGTAATATGTAAAAGAAACTGGAAAGCAGAGTGGTATAGGAAAGGAAAGTGGTTGGTGCAATGACGGCTTTGACAGTGTACTTAAATGATATGGCTTTATGGCGAGAACTATTGTAAATAATTTAGCGAAGGGAGTATTGAAGATATGGGTGAGTTTGAAGGCGAGATGAAGCGTGCTAGGCCAGGAGAGTGGATAGGTACGAAAGAGAGGCTTGGAATTTGACGTGGGTAAAATTGGGTAAGATGGGGGATTGAGCTGGTTGGATGAATGATGCAAGCAGGAACATAAGACAGAGATTATGCAGCTATTTTTTGTTCTGATTTTGAGGGACTGGCTCGATCTGGACTGTGTATGTGAAACGCATCTAAAGTATAAGGAAAAATACCCCTAAATATATGCAGATGGGGATTCCAGGGGCTTATGTGGTGTGTGAATGAATGTGTGGCTCATTTCACTGGGTAAGCTGTGGATAGTTCGCCCACCTTTCTACTTTCTCATTCCTTTTTTCTTGATATTTCCTCTATTTTCTTCTTCGATATGGAAAAGAGGTCAGGAAGATGATGATGATGCTGTGTGTGTGTGTGTGTGTGTGTGTGTGTGTGTGTGTGTGTTGGCGATGACGTGCATGCTTGTACGTGTATAT
>NC_136990.1:3207274-3214774 GCF_032717465.1 Coenobita brevimanus
TAAACTGCTCAATTTCACAATCATCACTCACTACTATGATCACTGTCGCTTCCTGATCACCGTCACAGTAATATCAGTCACCGATGCACCGTATAATCCCGGATATGACCCAGGAGAGGCTAAAAATGTCCCCGGCTTACCCCTTGCAAGCGTGACCGTGAGAGAGAAAAGAGAGACTGACGGGGAGGGTGACAGGGTACTCAGCTCGTCATCTCCTCATAACGCCCGCTGATTGGCCACTTGGGATGACGTCATGGCAGGGCACAGGGAGTGGGGGGAGGCTGCAAGCTCGTTATGTTCCAAACAGGGATGTGGAAATATTGGATTATCTGCCTTTATGAGCCCGTGTGGTTGATAGGCACTATTTCCAAGCCTTCTGCACCTTCGTCGGTAACTGCAGGTGGTGGCACAAGAGCCGTGACTCCAACTGATATTTCCTAAAGACTTCCATCGTCACGACCAACGACCCTAAAGATCCACCAACAGGTCATGCCTCGGGACTGTCGCCAGAGTCGCTGCTCAGGACGGTGTCAGATTAGCGACTTTTTGGGCTGATTTTCCCTGGCGACTCCATCTTTGTACCATCTTCTTTGTAGCTTTAAAAGAACGAATATCAACTGGGCTACACTATTTCAACGTCAAGTGGCCGATTTTGGCAAAGACGAAGGAGAAGCAGGGGAGGAAAAATAGATTACCAGGTGTTTGTTAAAATGGCGTGTCTGTGTGTGCCGCAGGTGATGCAGGTTGGAGCTTGTTCAGCCTCCCCTTTGCTTTTCGATATAAAATCGCTTTAACTCATCTCTTGAATAACTAATAAATCACCTAATAAATGAGTTATCATCGTTATCTCCGTCCAGAGAATTATTTTTCCATTAGATGTGTTGAAAAAGGGATAAATTACGCATGAAACAATATATTACATGATCGAAAAATTCTGAGGAAAAGGAAAATGGATTGAAATGTTGTAGGCCATGTCAGACGCATGATTACAAAACCCAGCGTCCCTTCAACTACCATTTAAATATAAAAATAAATAAATGCTTACATGAAATTTCAGGGTAACAACAGAGAGATAATGTAGCTATCTATTGAAACGAGATACAGAGCTATTTGGCCATTCTTTATCCCTATCTGAGATGAGGGTGTGAAGTTACGTGGACAGGCAAATGAGGAAGGAGCGTTGTGGTGTTGATGTGGATGTGTTTGAAAGCATTTAGAGGTGTACCTTGAAAGTCTGGCCTTGTGGAGAGAGTGGAGAATGAGACTGACTAGGAGGGTGAAGTGGAGAGGGTAGGGGAAGAGAGTGACCGAGGATGAGATAGAGAGATGGGGTAGGGTAACAGAAGTGAGAGGGGTGAGAGTTAGAATGTAGATGCTGCCTTATGCTTAGGTACCACATAGCTCAGTGTCCATCCACCCTGTATGAGTTGATAGGTAGACAGAGTATTTAAGGCTGCACTTGTTGATAGGGTATTTAGGGTAACATCTAAGGAAGGTAACTGTGGTGACCTGATTGATGCAGTGGCCTTGTACCTCAGGATAGTTGTTGAATAACCCGCCACAGGTTCAAAGGACTCACGGTGTTTGCCCCACATTTACCCACCGTTCGGACACACACACACACACACACACACACACACACACACACACACACACACACACATCACCCTTTCTCATACATCACCACACTCGTCCTCGTCACATATCCTGGTTTAGACAGCGGTACAGACTAAACACTTCCTGATGACACTAGTCTTTGTGTAGTGTTGGTGTGGGTAGGACGATACACCCCACTGACGCACGGCATCTCACTACGGAAGAACTCTTATACTTGCTTCCTCTTACTTGGCCTAAAATTGCCATCAGTCCATCTTCAGTGCTGAGTTGTAGCAGTAGATTAGCACTAGAATACTGTACTAGTCACGAGGAAGTGCTGTGAAACGGATGTAGAGCCATATCAATGTTTCTTCCACTTAGCTACGTGAAATAAGCTGCAAAGGGATGAAAATCTTGGCCAAGTTAGAGTATAAACAGTTTACTCATGATGACTGCTGAGGATCGGATGTAGAGCCAAACCAGTGTCTGCTTCTGCCACTGAGCTACGTGAAATAAGCTGCAAGAGGACGAAATTCTGGGCCAAGTTAAGGGAAAGAACTATACCTGACCCACCAAAGCTCTCTGTATAAGGACCTTTAGATGGAGTTAGTGAAAGGTTTGTCTAACAACTCCTATTTTGAAAAGTCCCACGGCTAGGTGAAGTAAATCGACCGTCAGTGTAAAGGAAATAGTAGAGTGTATTACAAAGAAGAGTGAGAAGAATACGAAAAGACTACCACGATTTGAAAAACTGTCATACAAAGTAGCGAGAGAGAGTAGCAGTGGAAAAAAAATTATGTATGTCTGGATGAAGAGTGTTTGAAGACGTGAAAGAATAATACAGAAAGTACAAGAAGAAAGTGACAATAATGTTGTAAAGAATTTTGATAAAAAGGATAAGAATCGAACGTAAGAGAGGAAGAGAAATATAGAGTGTGGCGAAGTTTGACGAAGAAAGATTGTAAGAAAGAAGGTGAATTGGACGAGAAGGAGGAGAGACACTGGAAAAAAATAAACCAGAATGAAAGGAACGTGAAGATAGGGGAAAAAAAAAGTGAATAACAGAATCTGGCTCGTATACCTTCGAAGATAAAAAGAACTAAGACAATTGCCAAATACACAGAAAATAATCAAATAGCTGGAAATAATATCAACACAGCACACATTAAGCCAACGTTTCACACACTTACACACCACACACCAAAACTTATACACCCTAGTACACTAATACACCACAACACATACTGTCACACCACACCACACACCCGCGCATAGTCTCAACACGCCTACACATATCCACACCACACACCAACACACAACACACTAACACCACACATCAAAACATCACTCCACTCCACAAGCACTGCATCACAACACAAACACAGCCCATACATAACACATTAAAACACAGCACTCATATATTCCACACTGCAAGTCATACACAGCGCACTTCAGTTCACACACGTCACAGTCTACGTAACACCATTGCTCATACATAACTCTCTCTCTCTCTCTCTCTCTCTCTCTCACACACACACACACACACACACACACACACACACACACACACACACACACACACACACACACACACACACACACACACACACACAGAGTTCTTAGGTATGAATGAGTCTTCTTGATCACTAGCCAAATCGACTCTCCAATCTGACTACCCCTGGCCATCAACTGAGCTAGAAGGGGTTAGGGATTCTTGGCGTCAAAATTGCGTAAGAGCACCAAGGGAAGATGTGTAAAACCCTCTTCCTCTTCCTCTTCCTCTTCCTTCTTCCACTGGTGCTTCGGGAGACTTTGACAGCTGAGGTGAGGCTATGTTGACGTGGTTTGTTATATCTGATGGACATGTTTAAAGAATAAGTGTTGAAATAAGTGCTGATACGTCTCTCTCTCTCTCTCTCTCTCTCTCTCTCTCTTCAGGTAAGGTAATATTGTTGTAGTTATTATGTTTAGTGTGTGTGTGTGTGTGTGTGTGTGTGTGTGTGTGTGTGATATCACAACCAAGCAGCCATACCTCCGGAAATGAGGGCTCCTATTGTTTTATTTCAGTCACACACACACACACACACACACACACACACACACACACACACACACACACACACACACACACACACACACACACACACAGGAAACAGCATTGTAACAATTCATTGTTTACTTGACATAACTGCATATAATTCGTTCATGAGAGAGAGGATGATTTGTGTCTGTCTGTATACGGATGTGTGTGTATTTATGTGTACAGGATGTAGATATCTGTGTGTGTGTGTGTGTGTGTGTGTGTGTGTGTGTGTGTGTGTGTGTGTACGTATAGTGTATTTATATGGATGTGTGTGTGTGTGTGTGTGTGTGTGTATGCATGAGTGTAGATATCTGTATGTGTATGCATATGAACAGCTGATTATTATATGTGTGTATGTATGGCTGCATGTATGTATAATTATGTGTATGAATGGATGGTTATACAGTGGTGTGTGTATGTATGTGTGTGTATGTATGTGTGTGTGTGTGTGTGTGTGAGAGAGAGAGAGAGAGAGAGAGAGAAGCATCCATTTCCCTTTCAGTTCATCCCCTCTGTATTCTCCTCATCACCCGGAAGTGCAAAAGATCCGCTATGCTGTAACAAAGACCTATATGACTCACTAGCCTACTCTCTCTCTCTCTGTCTACATAATACTGTCTGTTAGTCTCTTTATCTCTCTGTTTGTGCATCTGTCTACCTGTCTTCCTCTCAGTCTATCAGTCATTCTATCTCTCTGCTTATATCAGTACTCCTCTCTCTCTCTTTCTCTCTCTCTCTCTCTCTCTCTCTCTCAACCTCCCTCTCAAAACCCTCTCACCCTCTCTCCCCCCCTCTCCCCAGGTCCCAGCCGCCTACCCTGCCATCTCCACGCTACAGGGGGTCGCTCATCGCCTCCTCCTGGACACCCCCTGCCGCCCCTGCTTCCAGAGAGACAGGGAGGCAGGGTGTGTTGCGATTTTTGGCTGTGAGGTGGGCAGAAGTGGTACCCCTAAAATGGTGCTCAAGACGGGTCCCTTGGCTGGCGATTTGGGCGGAAAAAGACAGGGAATTGCAAAAAGTAGCCAGGGAAATGAAGGAACAAGCCCAGCGAAGGAGGGAACTAGCCCGGTGAATGACGAAACTAGCCCAGTGAACGAGGGAACTAGCCCACTAAACGAGGAAACTAGCCCAGTGAAGAAGGAAAGTAGCCCCACCAAGGAAGGAGCTGACCTGACGAATGAGGGAACTAGCCCAGTGAATGAGAAAACTAGCCCAGTGAACGAGGGAACTAGCCCACTAAACGAGGAAACTAGCCCAGTGAACGAGGAAACTAGCCCAGTGAAGGAGGGAACTAGCCCGGTGAATGAGGGAACTAGCCCGGTTAAGGAGGGAACTAGCTCACCGGAAGAGGGAACTAGCCCAGTGAAGGAGAAAAGTAGCCCGATGAAAGACACTACAAGCCCAGTGAAAGCGGGAACTAGCCCAGTGAGGAAGGAAACTAGCCCGTCGAAGGAGGAAACTAACGTGACGAAGGAAGAAACTGGCTCTTTGAAGGAGGTAACTAGCCCATCGAAGGAAGGGACTAGCCCAGGGAAGGCCTCTTGTAGCCCAACGAAGAGGGACAGTGAACCAAACAGCGATATAAAACTACCAAACACCAAGAGAAACATACCAAACACAGATAAGCAAGAACCAAACACAGACATACAGGTACCAAACACAGACATAAAGGTACCAAACACAGGCATAAAGGTATCAAACACGGACATACAGGTACCAAACACGGACATAAAGGTACCAAACACAGTCACAAAGGTACCAAACACGGACATACAGGTACCAAACACAGACACAAAGGTACCAAACACAGCAAGACACACACCAGATAAGAAAGGACCAAACACAGACATAAAGGTACCAAACACAGACACAAAGGTACCAAACAGAGACAGAAACGTACCAAACACAGGCATCACAGCACCAAACAGAGATCTAAACCTACCAGACACTCATCGACAACTACCAGACACAGACATAAAACAACTAGACAGAGAAATAAGCCTACCAACCACAGATACAGAAGGCCCAGGCAGGGATGGGGAATTAATAAGCACAGAAGGAGTGACAGTAGAAGCAGAGGTGGAGATTCTGGCTGGTTTAGCTTGCCTCCCATGCTACTTCCCTGATAGGCTAGGGATTTGTCGAAGGATACGTTTGTGTGCTACTGAAAAGCCCAAAGTAACTGATCCTACGTCAAAGAAGGCTTCACCTGACTCCTACGCCGATGAGAACGTTGGTGTTGATTCCGGCCTCCTCGTCCCTCCTGGAAAAAGGGTGTACACAGCAGGAGAGTCTGTTACTGATAATCCTGACGCAGTTCTCCTTAGTCAGACTTAGTGCGGTTCAGTGAAAAGTATGCCTGGAGAGTGAGAGACTGACTAGGAGAGTTATATGCGGTAGAGAGGAGAGAGGGAGGGGATCCGAGGATGTGGTGGAGGGACAGGAGGATATATGTGAGTAAAGTGGAGATGAAGAGAAGAGAGAGAGAGAGAGGATGAGGTGGTGGGATGGAAGAGTATATATGATTGAGATGGAGGCTGAGAGGAGGAGGGGGAGACTGAGGATGAGCTGGAGGAATAAGGTGGAGAGGTATATGAATGAGAGTGGTGTGAGTTGGAGGAAGGGCAGCTTGATGATGGAGGACAGGGTGACATGGAGGCGATTTATTTGTGGCCACCTCTTTTGTGATTAAGGCATCTGGATATACACTGTTAAATAGGTACTTGATCTTGGACTTACACCACTCTCTCTCTCTCTCTCTCTCTCTCTCTTTGTCTTTGTCTCTCTCTTTGTCTCTCTGTCTCTGTCTCTGTCTCTCTCTCTCTCTCTGTCTCTCTGTCTGTCTGTCTGTCTGTCTGTCTGTCTGTCTGTCTGTCTCTCTCTCTCTCTCTCTCTCTCTTTGTCTGTCTGTCTGTCTCTCTTTCTCTCTGTCTCTGTCTCTCTCTCTCTCTCTCTCTCTCTCTCTCTATTAATCTATGTATCTCTATCTATCCATTACACCAAAGTCTGTTTTCATCTGACAGTACTGGGTCACTGGGGGAATAGAAAACACCTAGAAACACCTAGAAAACACCTAGAAAACATGGTAATTCTAGGAGGTCAAGGTAGGGCAACAGGAGCATGCATGAAACCACATTTTATTTAATATTATCTTTGATCTTAAATAAAAACTATACAAAAGCGAATCGGTATTTCTTTACGTCCCTGATACAATGATGGCCGAGGTTCGTCTTCTTGTCGGTTCAGGAAGCTCCCTAACACCTTTTCCCTTGCGATTTATTTTTCATACCACACTTCGCTGCTGTCTAGTATTTTATTTTTTATGCAGGGGAGAAGGAACCAAAGGCCAGTGTCTTTTAACATTAGCCTTGAAGACTAAAATAACACATAAGAGACTGTTAATGAGCTATACGCAGAAATAAATCGCTTAGGAAAAGGTGTTAGGGGGCTTCCTTAACTAATGAGAATACGAACCCAGGACCTACAGTGTATTCTCGGAGGTTAAGGACTCTCCCTAACACATTTACCTAAGCGAGTTATTTTGCTTATTACACCTTACCCTCATCTGTGTTAAGTAAATCCTTCCAATATCACCATACAATGCAAGGACATTAACCAGCCATATCCAAATATAAATCGCTAAGGAATAGGTGTTAGGGAGCTTCCTTACCCGGCCAGAATAAGGGTCCAAGTGCAAAGGGGTAACCACAGTAAGTTCTTGAAAAATATGTAGATAGATAGATAGAAAGAAAAATAGATTCACATAGATGGATAGAGGGAAGGATGGATGGATAGATAGATGGGTGGATAGAGAGAGAGAG